>NC_084597.1:8875842-8948342 GCF_033807715.1 Cololabis saira | reverse complement strand
GATTTATAAAAAACCAAGATGCAGGACAAAATTGATGGAACGTTGTGTTTCTGTGAAGGGAATCAGTTTATGGAACAATCTGAATAAAGAAAACAAAGAATCCAAATCAAACATTACATTCAAAAGAACAATTAAAACCTGTATGTTAAGGAAATATAACGAAACATGTTGAGTTTGATTGACATACCCCTAGGCGGTGGTAATTTTATTTTAATGTTATTTTAATTTGATTTTATTTTAGTTGTTTTTGTTCACTTAGTTGTTGTTTTTTATTATTATTATTTTTAATTTATGTTATTTGTGAAAGGGGCAGATCAGATAAGATTCTTCTTCTTTCTGCTCCCTTTTCATTCACAAGTTAGGAACATTTGTGTTTTGTTTTTTGAATGAAATAAAGAATAAAATGAAGATGAGCAAAATAGGCTTGTGTTACATCCTTTACAGTAGACAAAATATGTTCAGTTTTTTGCACTAAGAATATCCGTTAGTTACAGCCCATATCAAAGGAGATATGTCATATTGAACCATTTCTTATAATGGTTGGAAATGAAGCTTTACGCTTTATTGACATATAACCTAGTTCATTTTGTGGTGGAGTCAGCTGTAGTTGTGACATGCATTAATGTGATACAGTTAAGTGGGGACCCATAATAATAATAATGCCTCCTCAGAACCTAGCCTGGTATCAGTGTTTACAGTTAAACATCCTAAGAAATATTCACTCTTCCCTCCCAGTGAATGTTTCTGCTTGATGAGATGCTCACCCGGATTGATAGCATGCCCACGATGGAAAAAAAAAAAACACATGCTGAAAGTTATGAGCCATAATATCTATTTATTTTAGAATTAGCCTTTTTGCATTTTTCACCAGACTAATGTGACATTTAAGATTATATAAAAATTAACCTTATTTTAATAATCTATTTCTGAACTTCAAATGCAGCCAGAGAAAAGTGGGATCAGTGTCGCTGCAGGTGGAGAGCAGCAGGTTGAAGTTTTTCTTTCTTTCTTGCCTCAAACTTGCCTTAAACTGAACAAGCTGCAAAGTGTTGATTGGACCAAAACAACAAAATAAACACAACTTAAAAAAGTAACATATGCATTAACTACGGTTAAAATAGAAGAAGTAGCTTTTTTTCAAGGCTTCTAACTCTCTCTATCCTTGACGACCAACATGAGAGAAATTCCTAGAAAGGCATGCTGGTGCTGTTCAAACCATTTTTTTTTTTTTAAATACCAGGAAGTGTTATATCTGTTTCCTTTAGAGCTTTGGTTTCAGGTTATGAATACGAAATAAGAGAACTTCAAGTTATTTCTGTTATCGCTCCAATCTTTCCGGACAACAAGCACTAGACGCTTCAAAATGAGAAATGGTGATGTGTAATAATCTTGTTAAAAGGAGAAGGTGAACCACATTACAGACATGCCGGACCTGCCGGACCGAGTCGTGGTTTCTCCTTCTCCATCTTTTTGAATACTTTTAAAACAAACCTGGTTTAGTTTCTAAAGAGTCCCATCAGCTCTTGTTGTTTTGCACTAATCTAAGTTAATATGAAATTTAAATGCTCTGTTGTGTCATAAATCATTGTAGATGCGCTGTGTAGTTTTGTGCTTTTCCTCTGTAGCCTTCTAGAAAAAGGACGTTCTTAGAAACAGGTAGACTTGTAGCTCTGGAGACGGGTCTTTTTTGTGGTCTCTGGGTCTCTCCAGGTCTCAGACTTGGATAACTGTTACACCAAGGTGACAGAATCTGGTGATCAGCACTTCTCCCTCTTGTTAATGTACAGTTTTGTAAACTATTTATATTTTGCATCTGATTTAATGTTTTGGTGCATCTGCATGAGTCTGTGTTTAATTACAGTTTTGTGTTTATAATGGCCTTGTTTGAATAAATAATATTAGCATATCGTTGTGATTGATTAAGCATCAGGTCCATTTCAGTGATGCTGATATACGATGTAATTGCAAATTGTATCTTTAGTATTTAAAATTCAGGTTTCATCTCCAAATTCAGTCCAATTTAAATCAGTAACATTTATTATTCATGACTTTTCTGAGGTGGAGGGGGGTGTTGGAGCTGGTTATTCTGCTAGAAGACTTTGGGACTAGTTAGTCGTCGTGTCAATCCTTAAAAGCACTGCAGTCAATCCTCCAATAGTGTAGAAATAGCAGTAGTGCAGTCGCCACACAGATCTGATCTCAGCTGATGGACGAAAACATTTATTTTTTAGTGAGTTCAACATCATCATCCACTTCTCTGTGTTATTGAGCTGCAGTTGAATACAAGCTCATATGGAAACTAGAACCAGGATGATGTTCTACAATCACGCAGGATCAGGAAATAACCAGGTTTCTTTTTGCAAATAACTAGGTTTGTTTCTGGTTTCAATCTTGAGCTGAACTAGTCTTGATACCCTCTGGTCTTGGTAATGTCTTGGTCTCGGTTTAAGCGGTCTTGAGTACAAGTCTAGAAAAAGGATGGCTGGAATTCAACTACGTTGGTGGGTTGTAGTGATGTATGGATACAAAACAATCACACAAGACTATGCTTCATTCCTTACATTTGCCCTCAACATGTCATTTGATACATCCTCTTCTCACCTTTTGGAAACCGAGAGGCCTTGACGCAACACAAATCATTATAATTCATCAGTACTCTGAATCTTAGCTTTGTTATTCACTTGACTGGTTCATTTCTTACCATTTTGAGCCTTGTGCTCTTAACTTTACAATAAGGTAATATATAAGATGTTAAGCAGATGCTGTAGATCCAAACAGAACTGATCCAGCAGATCCAGGGAGCAAAAGTGGGAATTTTACTGTTTTTATATATATATATCTATATATATATATATCTCTATATATATATATATATATATATATATATATATATATATATATATATATATATATATATATATATATATACATATACGTATATATAATGTATAGTACATATATATCTATATATATAAGGAGAGAGCTTTGCTCTAATGGTGAACACTGTCACAGCTTAGCAGCTTATTCAGTCTGGGCTACTAGTTACGTAAGAGGGCTATATGCAGCAGAAGGCTAATCCAGTGCCTTGATCTTAATGCCAATTATCAGATTATGATGACGTTATTGAAATTAAGGCACCATAAAGAGGAGGTGATAACATTTGCCTTCTTAAAGTTCCAAAACCATCGCAGTCCTCAAACAACATGCCAGCAAAATGACTGTAATGTCTCGCACTGTAGCTGCAATCAAGTAAGCCTTAACTGTTCTGCACTTCACCTTGTTGTGTAATGCAGTGAGTGAGACACTTGGCACATATTTATTGCACTCAGAGTGAGTCTTTACATGTCAGAAATTGTCTTTAGTGCATTATTTCAAATCGTGATTTTTAACAATCCAAAAGTAGAAGAAGATATTAAATCCTTCAACTTAGTATAAGAACTAAAAACACACTGTGACAGGACTCCATTATTTTATTCATTCAAATAATATTTTATTCTGGTCAAAAGTTTGCAAGAATTCTGAAAATATACTTAAAACAGCTGTTAAACCATTTTTCTGGTTATATTAATGCTTAGATGGTTATTGTTATTGTTATGAATCTTAATTTCAGCTTGTACACACTTTTTGCAGAACAAGATGAACAGGAAAGAAAAAAACAACATTTCTTTTGCCGAAAAGGTGTAGCTGAAGCCGTAGCTTATAGGGCCTACCCTTTTTTCTTATGATCAGCAAAAATATGAGACATTAGCTTTTACTCCGTGGAAACAAACAATACATAAAGAAGACAAAAATAAGTAAGACAAAATATAAAATTGACGTTTCACATTCTAGAATGTTTTTGATAGTATACTTTATAATTATAGTGTTTTATATTTATTTACAGTATTTTCTTTAAACAATTTCTTAAACTTGAGGATAGAACGACACATTTTTAGGTTGTTATTACAACTATTCCAAATTTCTCTAGCCTTAACTGATGTACATCTCTTTTTAATATTAGTTCTTGCTGTCGTCATCTCAAACATGAGTTTCCCCCTCAGGTCAGAGCGGTTTCTTTTATCTGGAACAAGTCCTGAATGTAGTTTGGAAGCAGTTTCTGCTGGGCTTTAAAGGCAAATAAAACAGTTTTCTGCTCTACTATATCATTGAATTTAAAGCTATTATATGTAATAAAAAGATTATTTGTTGGTTTATAATAGTCAGATCTATTAATGATCCTTAACGCTCTTTTCTGTAACAGGAAAATAGAGTTTGTATTTGTTTTATAGGTGTTACCCCATATCTCCACACAATAAGTCATGTATGGAACTATGAGTGAGTTATACATCAAAAACTGTGCTCTTTGACATAAAAAATAATTTGTTTTATTTAATATTGCTAGGGTTTTAGACATTCTTGATTTTACACTATGTATGTGTGATTTCCAGCAAAGTTTATCATCAATTATTACCCTTTTTTTTATTACCATTTTTCTGGTTATATTAATGCTTAGATGGTGTACAGGACGCCTCACAAGCGTCAGCTGCTCTTTACTGACATCACTACGCTGCATCAGTGACTTATTGTACAGCAATTTACAGCAATATTAGAAGTAAAGATACTCAATGGAGATGATTTTATCCTGTCGTTTTTCTACAATTGTACATTTTATCAATAAACCCACTGCTTCTTGTCCATCACAAGGCCACATATGAACAAATCCAGTTCAGTCTTTGAGTAATCATTTCAAATTTTTCTTTGTCTTCTTTTTCTTTCGGTAACTGTCTATATGTAAAAAAGTATAAGGTTGTTTACATAGACTAAATTGCATGCAAATAAGAAGCAAATTGTTTGTGAATCTTCTAGTAATAAGTCTTGTTTTGCATCCCTTTTTTTGGTCTTTTTTCATCTAATCTTATCTTGTCCTGTTCTACCCTATCCTGATGTTGAACCGGAACGTTTTTACATTTAGGTCTTAAGATACATATGATTGATTGACTAAACTTGAACAATGACAAGAATGTAAATACAAGCAGCTGAAATGGGTTTCCTCTGCAGGATATCTGCTCTCTCCCTGTGATGGAAAGTTTAGTCTTGGCCACTTGATTAAACCAAAAATACTGAGAGCAGCAAATGTACAGACTAGTCTGCTCAAACAAAAGATTAACACTGACCTTAAAGATGTTTTTGTCTACTCGAATCATGAGAATGAATCCTTTGTGCCTTAATATCATTATACTTCCTTTGTGTCATGGTCATTCTGTATCGAGACACCTGATGGATGTTTTGACTCTTTTGCATGCAGCTGTTTAATTAAATCAACTGAAATCTTGATCATATCTCTAATTTTTGGCAATTTACACACTCAGTTTCACTCTAGTTATTCACCTTGTTGGAAAGAACATATTAAAGAACATTTAATGGGTTTTTCCACATAACCCTGTGTAAAATAAGGTGAGAAGTTCAGTCATCTGGGAAGGATTCCAATTAGATCTGCTGCTCCTCTTCATTGAGAGGGGAAGGTTGACGTAAAATAGAACCAAACACATCTGCACATGGTTAGGCAGAATGCAGATTTCCAAGCCATGCAGAGGGGAGTCTAAGTGGTCGCGGGCAATGCAAGCCAGCCTTCTGTTGCGTTAGCCGCTGTGATGGCACCATAACACAGGTTACATAATCAACTACGCGCATGTCACAGCTGGTAAAAGTAGTCAGAAACTGAGAGATGCTTTTTTTTTTAATCCTTGGGAAAGCAGCAAATATTCCCAGGCATTTGATCACATTTGCTTTTCTTCATTCAGATTTCCCTTTTATTGCTGTAAAGGTAATTTGTGCTATTTTAGCCGACTGTTATCTAAACACAGCGATTCTTAACTTCTGCAGAAAAGTATCCAGTATTTGATGTTTTAACCTCTCCAGTCTTTGTTGTTCACCTCCTTTTCTTGTTGTGTTTTTTGTCTAATTATTACGACGGAGTATTAGGGCCAAACTAATACAAAAAAAATTGGAAATTACGAGAATAAAGTCATAATATAATGAGAATAAAGTCGTAAGATTACGAGAATAAAGTCATAATGTTGCGAGAATAAAGTTGTATTATGAGAATAAAGTCGTTATATTATGAGAATAAAGTCGTTATATTATGAGATTAAAGTCGTAATATTACGAGAATAAAGTCGTAACATTACGAGAATAAAGTTGTAAAATTACGAGAATAAAGTCGGAACATTATGAGAATAAAGTCGTAATATTATGAGAATATAATTTATGAGAACTCTTCTCCCTGTGTAAAAATGAGGAATATTGAGCATCTTGTGAAGTTATATTTATATATTTATAATATATTTAATATTACGACTTTATTCTCGTAATATTACGACTTTATTCTCGTAATATTTCGACTTTATTCTCGTAATATTACGACTTTATTCTCGTAATTTTACGACTTTGTTCTTGTAATTTTTACGACTTTGTTCTCGTAATTTTACGACTTTATTCTCGTAATTTCCTTTTTCTTTGTCTTAGTTTGGCCCTAATACTCCGTCGTAAATTATACCTTCATACTTGATAACTTTCAATATCAGGCTTCACTCTCCAACAGTATTTTAATGGCAACAACATTTCTAATGAAAAGAGTAGTTTTCTTATCATACAAGCATGTTGTGGCTCTACACAGGTCAAGATAATCGTCAGGTGCACAGATCAGACAGTTCCCTCATACTTACCTGTCGTGTGTTTTGTGCTTTTTCTTACAGCCGAAGCTTTGTGGTGCCACGATGAAACGAGAAGACGGAGTTATTCTGCTGCGCCTGCTGCTCTTCTCCATGATTCATGCGGGGGGAACAAGTAAGTGTCTCCTCAGCTTACACTCCAAACACAGTCTGGGTGGGAAAAGATGTTGAAAGTGTTGTGGTTTTCTATGTTAAGGACCCAAGTGCAGGGGAGAGAGGGAGGCCGGAGGCAGGAGTTCTCAACAAAAGGGTTTAATCCAAAAAAAAGGCAAAACACAAGGCGCTGCAGAGCAGGATAAACAAAAACCAGGAACAGGGGAAAACGATGAGGAGCACATGGAGGGAAGAACCAGTACGGACCGACAGGGAACCAAGGAATGACAAGACAAGATATACTGAAGGGATAACGAGACATGACGAGACACAGGTGCAGACACAATCAGGGCAGATGGGACACAGGCGGGGCAAGACAGAAACTGAAAGTTACAAACACTGGGGGGAAGTGTCAAACCCTGACAGAAAGGGTATCTGTTAGTTTACATTTGCCTTAAAAGCACCCTTATTTTTTTGTGATCAACTGTTTTTTATTTTTTTGTTGATGCATACAATTAAATTAAACAATTTGTTTATTTAATAAGGATAACCATTAGTCTTCACCATGTGAAGACTATTCTTCCTGGGGTCCACACATAGACATACAAAAGATTACAATAATCACAACTCAAAAAGGGTGAAAACATTCACTAGAATTCCTAAAATAATAAATTGAAACAAAAATAAAAGATTAAGTAACCAACCAAAACCATTCACATCTTAAAGGGATTGTGACATGAAAAACAAATTTTTCTTGATTTTTTGTGTTTTGTTGGGTGTCTTGACATCAATTACACCCAAAAAACAACAAACTTTTAACATTCAGTGTATTGTGTGCTTTCTGGGATTTTCCGCATAACTGTGCAAAAACGGCGCATGTGGTTTGGTGGCGGATCGTTACGTAACGATCCGCTAAATCACCGCCCCCTCCACCCAGCTCCCTGCCTCCTCTCCTCTCCAGCGCACCATAAAGGCTTATTTATGGTTCCGCGTTACACCGACGCAGAGCCTACGGCGTAGGGTTACGCTGCGACGCGCACCATACGCTGAACCCTACGGCGTAGGCTCTGCGTCGATTTAACGCGGAACCATAAATGAGGCTTAACAAGGAGCTGTTTAGAGCCTCTTTTGTTCTAATCACCGGAGGAAAACTGCTAAGAAGACCCGCGGCCACTGACTGGACTTAAGATAAGGGGACACTGCTGCTTGCATGCCTTTATTTTTATGATTGTTTGCTGTGGTTCGCCCTCCTGCTTTTCCGTGCATGCTTCGCCTGTCGCTCTCGGCTTACTCCGACGCCGCTGTGAGCGTATGGCTGGAGGAGGAGGAGGTTTGGAGGAGGAGCGGAGCAATGATTGACAGGAAAGGGGGAAAGGAAGCATTTTTCACGGCGCAAAAAAACACTGTAATAAAAAGCCAGGAAAAGATTACTAGAGTGAAGTTTTTCTTGTTACACTCTTTTAGACACATTTGAGGGATGTTGGCCAAGACTTTTAATAGTGTTAAAAGCATGTTAAAAATGATGTCACAATACCTTTAAGTAACAATATTTGCTACTATCACCAGATCTGTATCCACTTATGAACAAAAAAAGTTTGCAACGACTTTATAATTTATCATATACTTATACTACTATACTATATATACACTCATAGCCTACAGTAATTTAGAATATATTTACTATTACATTTATAATATACTTACAATTTGCTAAATAATCACAATATATACCTAGGACTGATCATAACTTCCTTCTGAACCACAGCCTGCTTCAGTCTCCTTTTAAAATTTGACACCTTGATTATTGCAACTAGACATGGAAGGAGATGGTTCCAGTGTGTGACTGCTCTATACATTACTGTTTTTTTCAATGCATTGGTTCTGGTCATAGGCAGAGAAAAGTGATTAGGTAGGGTCAGTCTGGTATCATAGCTGTGTCTATTATTTATTGGTAGAAGTTGCATAAACAAGAAGCCAGGTTTACGTAATATACAGATATTCTTTAAAAACATAATCAGGCTGCATGCTAGTCGATCCTCCACCATCATCCAAGACAGCTCAGCATGCTCTCAACATTGCTTCGGATAGAGCAGCGGAGAGCAAGGCGTGCTGCTCTGTTCTGAGTGAGCTGGAGTTTTACAAGATTAATTCAACAATTATGCACGCAATTGTATAGCAAAAACCTTTAAATCACCCGTCCCCCCACCCACCCTGTAGCGATCCAACAAGACAATAACACAACAGGACAAAACAAGCAAGACAAGAAAACAAACAAAAAAAAAATAGATGAATGCTCAGTCAATGTTCAGTTCTTTCAGTTTTTCAATGGCATGTGTCCATATTTTAATGTCCTGGGTCCCGCACCATGAATTCTTGCCACTGAAAGTTCCATATGTAGAATGTCCATAAACAGATTAAACCAGTGACATGTTGGTAGATCGTGTGGTGGTTTCCATCGACGAGCAAGCATTTTTTTAGCAGCTGTTAATCCTGACAGGTACACAACTTTTTCTTTTTAACATATGATTGCCTTTCCAGTAACGTTGGATACTGACTTTTTACCAGAATGATAATACAGGCGGGCATTGCCAAAACGCACCCTTATTGATAAATCCGAGTTGAGTTGAGAAGGCTTAAAAATATTCTTAAGACTAAGATAAGTTATCGAAACAAGAAACACGAGCCAGTGCTGCAAAATGAATGAGTGAAAAGTAACAATTAATATATCTGCCAGTGTTTTAAATGGTATAGAATAGAATAGAATAGAATAGAATAGAATAGAATAGAATAGAATAGAATAGAAGACTTTATTGATCTCCTAGAGGAGAAATTCAATCGTGCAGCAGCCAAACACACACTTGCTCAACGGTTTATACTAAAAATTAAAATAGAAATAACCAATAAATAGCTAAATAATAAAAAAATAGCAATATAAAATGTAGAAAAATGAGTAATGTACAAGAGAAAAAATACTAAACCCAAAAAAACTGATAATATTTACATGTGCAAAAATACGTGAGGTATTTAGCGGGCAAAGGTTATTGCACTTTCAAAGAGACAGGTTATTGCACTCGGGTGGCTACAGTTTGTTATTATAAAGTCTGATGGCTGTGGGGATGAAGGACCTGCGGTAGCGTTCCTTCTTGCAGCGGGTGGAGCAGTCTTTGCCTGAAGGAGCTACTGAGGACTCCCACAGTGTCATGTAGGGGGTGAGAGGGGTTGTCCATGATAGAGTATATTGGTCACATCTTGTATCAAACGGCCATTTGTATCATTGTTGCACAACACTCTTAGTCAGCAGTCAAGTACAGTAGTTGATTCTGTGCCTTTTTTATGTGTGGTGTCTTCAGGCCCGAGCCGCCCAGGGAAGCCCACCCTGACCAGCTGCCGTTCACCTGAAAAAGAGACGTTCACCTGCTGGTGGGAGCCGGGCTCCGACGGCGGGCTGCCCACCACCTACGCGCTGTTCTATCGCAAAGAAAAGTGAGTGGCTTCCTGTTTGCAGCAACAAGTTTGCTCCCATCACTCAGTTCACCGAGGCGAGAACTGAGCGTATGATTGTTTCTGTACGCCTGTTTGCTACCACCTTTACAAAGATCATGTCTGCATCCCTTTTGAAATTGAGCTGAATCATTCACCCTGACTTTGTAGTTTAATGGATTTTTTAACACAATAACATCATCAAAATGATAGATAAATAAATAAAAGTTATTTTTAGGTGGCTAAGTGCATGCGTGTGTGTGTGTGTGTGTGTGTGTGTGTGTGTGTGTGTGTGTGTGAATGCAGGAGCTCAGAGAGGGACTGAAGGGCGAGACTAAGGCCCCGTTTACACATAGCCGGGTATTTACAAAAACTGATATTTCCCCCTCTACGTTTTGAAAAATTCCATCGTTTACACGAGATCGTTTTCAAAACCTCTTAGTTTACACGAATCCGCATAAATAAGCTGTTAACGTCATGCTAGCCAATCAGAATCCTGGAAAAAACATCAACAAATGACATGTGTAACTTCCAGTTAAGGCTGAGACCCCGTCCACACGTAGCCGGGTATTTTTAAAACCGAATATTTCCCCCCCCTCCGTTTCTAAAATAATTTTTATCCACATTACATCGTTTTAAAAAAAAAAAAACCCTTCCACACCGGCTACGTGTGGACGGGGTCTGATTTATGGTTCCGCGTTACACCAACGCAGAGCCTACGGCGTAGGGTACGCGGCGACACCGTACGGCGCACATCGCCGCGTACCCTACGCCGTAATCTGCGTCGATTTAACGCGGGACCATAATTTAGGCTTTACTTCCAAGACGGAACGAGAGTCTTTCGTTTGGAGTGACAGAGAAGTGGAGTTACTTTTAAGTGTGACTTTAGAATATAAAACAGGTAAAATACAAGAAAATATTGACGGTGGCCAAACTAATTGTAAAAACAGGTCGCACACATGACGCTGGTGACGTGTCTGTTGCATAATGTGACGTTCTGAAGCCTAAATCTCCGTTTTACTCCGTTTTCCTCTGTTTAGACGCAAACGTGAAAACTGAGTTTTTGAAAATCTCCACTTTGGCCGGAGTTTTCAGAAATTATCGTTTTTGGTGACTTTGAGCTCCGTTTTCGTATAAAACGAACGGCCAAAACGCATGAAAACGCCTCCGTTTTTGCTCCGTGTAAACGGGGCCTAAGAAGGTGTTTCTAGGATTATTGTGTTGTTCTCTTTAATTAGTCTCTCTGAAGTACATTATGAATTGATCAGGTGGCTTTCTGGTGACACTTTTCGCGCATTGATCTTCTTATATTTCAATGTTCTCTGCAGCTGCTTTGATGAGCTGAGGGCTATTTGTTTATTTAATATTATATTTTGTTTTAGGCATCAGAACTCAAATCTTCAACATTTCCATATTAATGAACACCAGGGAATCAGTCGTTCACAGATACATACCAGGATATCAGCCTATTGACTAAAGTACTGTATGTGTGATCAATGTGTCCCCTTTCACCTTCTTTGTATTGGGCTTCATATCACATACAGACAGTTTAGGTGGCAGCAAGTTTTGTATGATGTTGTTTCATAAATGCTGTATATCTTACTGTTTTAAACAATTTTAAAAGACACTTACGGTTATTCTACTTTGACCACCTTCTCTTCTTTCTGGGTCAAAGTCCAGGTCGGGAACTGTGGAACCTGTTTTAGGAAAAATTAGGAACGATTCAACTAGATTATTTCGGTGCCAAACTTTGAGACATTTGATTTATTAAGATTTTAATCAGACTTGAATGTTTACATTAGTTTTAAAAGTTTTGGTCAGATTACCAGAATACGGTGCTTTTTGTCATGTAAATGTATGGAGCTGTCACAGTGGGATACCTTCAAATGCTGATCCTGAGCACCTTTGTAGTGTTTCACACTGAGGGCCGGAGACAGGTATAAGAGGATAAAGATTTATGTGGCACTGGCCGTGCATGGGTTTTAAAAGTGAGCAAGGTTGATGAGAAGCTGACACAAATGAAGAGGACGGGTTACACCGGAACACACTTTAACGATAAAGCCAAGGATGCAAAATGCATAATTATCTGTTTCAGGGACAAACTTGAGTCATGATGCATTTTTATACATTTTTAGGATGTCACTGCTCTCAGCCAAGATTCAAACCATCTGTGATAAGAATTGTCACTTTCACATTAGAAGGTTACTGCACCCGTGTACTGTTGGCGTGTGCTTCTTCTTTCTTTTGAGAATAGCTCAGAAAGTTGTTTTGACTTTCTGAACCCTGAGCTGATTTTTAGTTAACACACTAATGCCTACTAATCTTCGGCTAACAGACCACGGCCAGTTGTAGAAAATGATGACTAGGGCTGCATCTCAGATCAGAGGGGGTGCATATTGCCTGGCATGTTATTCAACACTAAATTATGCATTTTCCCATAATTTCAAGCGGAATGATACTAGCAAAACAATAATATTTAAAGTGTATTTCAAATGCTTTATTGCAGCAATATCGCTGCAGAACAAAGAAAATGCTACATTTAGTCTGGGCTACCTCACCCATCAGACAATCTAGCAACAGATGTTTCTTATCCTGAAAATAAAACATAGAAATTCAAACTAATTTTATCTATACAGCTGAAAACCCTCACTAAACATGACAGTCATTTCAAGTGGAATGATACCAGTCAAACAATAATATTTAAAGTGTCTTTCAAGTGCATTTTTGCTGCAATATTGCTGCAGAACAAAGAAAATGCTACATTTAGTCTGGGCTACCTCACCCATCAGACAATCTAGCAATAGAAAATAAAACATAGCAACACAAATAAATATAACCATAAATATACAGGACTGTCTCAGAAAACTACAATATTGATAAAGTCCTTTATTTTCTGTAATGCAAAAATGTCATACATTCTGGATTCATGAAAAATCAACTGAAATATTGCAAGCCTTTTATTATTTTAATATTGCTGATCATGGCTTACAGCTTAAGAAAACTCAAATATCCTATCTCAAAAAATTAGAATATTCTGGGAATCTTAATCTTAAACTGTAAGCCATAATCAGCCATATTAAAATAATAAAAAGCTTGCAATATTTCTGTTGATTTGTAATGAATCGCCGTCGATTTAACGCGGAACCATAAATCAGGCTTAACGCGCGCGCATTTGTCAGTTTTCTTTTCGTCTTTTCAACTGAGCATGCAAACACATAAACTGAAGGTGCAATGCATGCTGATGCACCCTCGTAGAACCGGGCCTGTAACAGACACAAACGAGGTATTCATCCCCTTATCTAAATCTAAGCAAGATATTAAAATGGATTTGAAGAAATGGAAAGCAGAAAGTTTCCCTAATGAGATTCCACTCTTGTTTTTCCATCAGCTAAAGTCTGTATCGTATCATAAAGGTTTGAATGACGTTCTGGTTACGTTTCTGTGCTGCCTTTAACCTCTCAACACCTCTCACTTCTTTCATTCAGCTCATACACTGGAGGTTTTATTGTATAACATGTACGTTCTTTCAGAAAAACACTAAATCCTATTTTGCCAGAGCTGGAGACCTTAATGTGCAGAAAATATTAATTATCAATAGTGTGCAATACAGCTATTTTAATGAGAAATCTAAATCCTTAAATCTTTAAAAGGTAACTTGTAGGTATCATGTTTTCTTCAGATTTTCCATCTACTTACTTCCCTTTATTTGAGTCTTTTTTTTTATGCGAGTGTTAATCTATTTCTGCAGTGTCTTAACAACACGGTAACGAAATGAATTAATACCTGTTGAAAAATAACTGAAAAAGACAAATGTTTTATAACTATCCAGTTTAATAGTGTTACGAAGTCGTTGGACTCTTCACAGCCGGGGGAAGTCAGCAGAGATCTTGGTCTTAGGTTGCATGCTGATTGTGAAAATGCAATGCTGATTGTTTTGCTGATTGAAATCACAAAAGCAAAGGCAAGGCCAATGAAACTCAAGGCTGCTTGCATGAAAGAATACAGGAACACTTGTCACAATGAACAAAGACGAACTGAAGCAGAGGTGTCAAGTAACGAAGTACAAATACTTCGTTACCTTACTTAAGTAGAAATTTTGGTTATCTATACTTCACTGGAGTAATTATTTTTCAGAAGACTTTTTACTTTTACTCCTTACATTTTCACGCAATTATCTGTACTTTTTACTCCTTACATTTTAAAAACAGCCTTGTTACTCTATTTCATTTCGACCTTTAAAAAAAACTATCCAGTTAAATTGCTCCATCCGGATAGAGTGAATTTGGTTGTGGTTGTTTCAGATGTTCTTGTCCAGTTTTGTTCTTACATCCGTTCCCTCAGATTCCTGCAACTAAACTTGGATGTACATTCCAATAAAGGTTAGGATAAATGATAACATGCCTCTGAAGTTTGACTTTTTGCACCATTACAATACTTATAGGCAACTAGTCATCATATCTGCTGCTCTCTGAAACACATGTTAATGCTCAATAGTACACATATATGGTTCTTTAATATATTTGCATTATACTAAGATACATTCACTTTCAATGGCTTTTGTCCTTAATGGCTTTTTTCCCCCTTACATTACTTTTACTTTTATACTTTAAGTAGTTTGGAAACCAGTACTTTTATACTTTTACTTGAGTAAAAAACTTGAGTTGATACTTCAACTTCTACAGGAGTATTTTTAAACTCTAGTATCTATACTTCTACCTGAGTAATGAATGTGAATACTTTTGACACCTCTGAGGGAAAGTGAACACATGGAGGGAAACAATTGGATGCCGACCAATTGGGACCGATTAGAGAAAGCCACCAGGGAAGAGATGAAGCAGACATCGTGGACAAAAGACAAAACACGGTTATAAGGCAGGCATGTTGCAACCAGAGTTTTGGTTTGACGACACTCTTGTGATGGTTGCGGGAGACTTCCTTTATCAGGAACAATGTAGCTCATAATTTATCTTTTTTAGGCTGATCCCTGGTTATCCTCGAGAGCACTCACACATAATCGCGGATACTTTATTTAGGGTACACCGTCGTTAAGAAAGAGGTAACTTTTATCTAATCCCATTACTGTCTTTAAGATCAGTAAATTGTGCTGCCTGATTAGGTAGTCAGTGTTGCCATGATGTCATCATTTACCACGACGCATTTCAGTGGCTCACATAGTATGCTGTTTTAAGCATTAAAAATATATATATTACAATAAGAACATACTCCAATGTTTTGTCCTGCTTATGCAGATTGTTTTGTTTAAATTATTTACATTTTTTAAGTTTTACAATGAATTGCTTTGTTAGAGATTTATCAATTTCTTCACTTCCTTCTCTAAATTAATTAATTGCTGCAGCAGCTTTTCCTTCCCTGTCTGCAGTTATTGAAAGTTTTCCTCCAATCTTCAATCTTTGTTTCACTGATTTCTGTTTTTCTCCATTTGCCATTTTTCCCTATCTGGTTGTTTCCTGTCATCCTCAAAACATTTCACCTGTTGCTGCAGACTATTATTGTTCTTTGACTTAGACATGTTTGTTGTTGTTGTTGTTGTTTGACCCCATTTCCATCTTAAGTCGGCCCATTTCACTCTTCCCTAGATCAAGATTTTGCCAGTTTTATTCCAGGTGTTTTCTTTAGTTTTCCAAATCCATGTTTTCTGCTTTCAGAAAATCAATTGTCTTTTCCTCATTTTGCACTTTTCATTTTCTGTTTCGAGTCCTTTGAGTTCATTAGGATGTAGGACTGAAGATCAAGTCACGATGGCTCTCAAATCCCAGTTTTGTTCTCAGATGTTGTATGTAAGCCACCATGATTAACATCAGGATGTTAATCAAATATATATGTGTGTGTGTGTGTGTGTGTGTGTGTGTGTGTGTATATATAATATATATATATATATATATATATATATATATATATATGTTAGGAATGGGTGATATTTTACCGTTCACGATAAACCGTCAAAAAAATTCCCCACGGTAAGAATTTGTCATTTCACGGTAAAAAAGCTAAATTCCCGTTGATGATGTTTTTGTGTAAAACTGATTTATGGTTCTGCGTTAAATCGACGCACAACGTACGTGAAGGAAGGAAGGAAGGAAGGAAGGAAGGAAGGAAGGAAGGAAGGAAGGAAGGAAGGAAGGAAGGAAGGAAGGAAGGAAGGAAGGAAGGAAGGAAGGAAGGAAGGAAGGAAGGAAGGAAGGAAGGAAGGAAGGAAGGAAGGAAGGAAGGAAGGAAGGAAGGAAGGAAGGAAGGAAGGAAGGAAGGAAGGAAGGGAGAAAACAAGGAAGGAAGGGAGAAAACAAGGAAAGAAGGAATGAAGGAAGGAAGGAAGGAAGGAAGACGTTTTTGTGTAACAAACATGGCGGATCTGAGAGCGAGATAGATTTATAGTTAAAAAGATGGAGTTGAATTGGTATTTTTTTAATCGTCATTTTTATCGTTATCGGGATAAATGCCAGAAATTATCGTGATACATTTTTAAGTCCATACCGCCCATCCCTAATAAATATATATATATATATATATATATATATATATATATATATATATATATATATATATATATATGTATATATATATATATATATATATATATGTACATAGTATACATATTTAAAGGAAAAAACATGGCACCAGTTATTCTCGTGTCCAACAAAACATTCCTTTTTTGGGGATAAACAAAAAAATAATAAAAGGTTGTAAAAAAAATAATACATAAATAAATAAAAGAAAATTAAAAAAAGAAATAAAAAAAAAATCGATCTTTAGACATATGAATCGATTTTTAGGAATTAATATGAGAATCGATTTAGAATTGGGAAATCGATTTTTTCAACACAGGCCTACTTCCAGATATAAACTGGCAGGCAGGTCAGATCTGTTCTGAGCACAGCTCACAAGATGAACTGTGATGTGTTTTTACAACATCAGCTCACACCATGCAACTAATGAGCAAGTCGTTTGAGAGTGCAGACAATGACAGGACTCGCTACAGGTATCACTAAAAAGCAGCAGCTGCACACTCGTCTCCTACGTTGAAGCTAATGGCTAATGGAATGGTTTTTTTTCCCTTCCGTCTCCAGCTGCATGGAAAAAAAATGTAGGCTTCATTCATCTTTTAATCACACTTGCCTTGTATCTTACCCACACACACAGTTTGATATAATGCATGCCGTTCTCTCAGTGTAGCAGCGCCGGAAGAGCAGGTCCTCCAGACTGCAAACATACTGAATAACATGCTGTTCTCATGTTCTTGTCTCACAGTTCTGACAAAGTGTACGAGTGTCCCAACTACCACGCTGCTGGCAAGAACTCCTGCTTCTTTAATAAGAACGACACGTCCATCTGGGTCAACTACAACATCACTGTCGTGGCCACCAACAAACTGGGCAGCACCTACTCAGACCCGGTGGATATCGATGTCGTCTACATCGGTGAGCAAAACCTGTCCCGGGCTGTTCTCCTGATTCAGTGTGACATGCTAGACAAAACATCCCAGATGTTTGATAAACATATTTTATCGTCACATGAGTGCTCTGTTACTCTGTGGCTAATGCTGTTGGGTGAAAATTAGAAGAAATTGTGTGTGTTTTACAGTTTATTCTTCATATATAATATTAACTTAATATTATGATGAAACAGTGAATGAGTTTTGTCTCATCCATTCAAGACACATTTATGGGGTTTGTCTAATTAAGTACCCAAAAAGAAGTATACACTAAAACTTTTAAAACCTTTGGCCTTGCTTTTCTGGAATTGCTCGTCTGTCCCTCTGTCTCTAATAGTTACATCGACTTGATATCAGGCACAGGAAGCGTATTTTGTTGTCATACCTCCACACTTGTGATTGTGTTTTCAAGTAGAGAACATCAACAAATATCTTAGAGGTCAATCTCAGCGTTTATCCACTTGAGGTGTCCATTGAGTGTATATGTTACGGTTAATGTAGAAAAACGGCTATTTTGCAAAATAGCTGGCTAATGTGCAAAATTACGACTATTACGACTAGTATTAGGGCCAAACTAAGAATAAAAAAAAGGAAATTACGAAAATAAAGTCATAATAATATTAGAATAAAGTCGTAATATTACGAGAATAAAGTCGTAATATTACGAGAATAAAGTCGTAATATTAAATATATTATAAATATATAAATATACATTTTAACATTTTAACACACTCTTCCTGTTAGAGTTCTCATAAATTAACACTTTATTCTTGTAATATTACGACTTTATTCTCATAAATTACGACTTTATTCTCGTAATGTTACGACTTTATTCTCGTAATGTTACGACTTTATTCTCGTAATGTTACGACTTTATTCTCGTAATGTTACGACTTTATAATCATAATGTTACGACTTTATTCTCGTAATGTTATGACTTTATTCTCGTAATATTTCGACTTTATTCTCATAATATTACGACTTTATTCTCATAATATTACAACTTTATTCTATTACGACTTTATTCTCGCAACATTATGACTTTATTCTCGTAATTTCCAATTTTTTTTTGTCTTAGTTTGGCCCTAATACTCGTACAAAATAACCGGCAGGGCGGTGAATATGTAAAATAGCCGTCCAAACGGCTATTTTGCAAAATAGCCGGCTAATATGCAAAATAACCGTCAGGGCGGCTAATGTAGAAAAAGGGCAGTAGCCGGTTAATGCTGTGGATGTGTCAGACCCGACACTTTTTCGGGGAGTGTAACGTTAGGCTTCTTCAACAGCCATAAATAGCCTTGTCAACAACAAGCATGTGCAGCGTATGGGCTTCTTCCATTGGCTGCTACGCACCAACTGCACTGATTGGCAACTGTAAGAAGACTGGTTTGAAGCGCGAATTTCATCCATTCAACTGAACTGTAGGCTATTCTGTAGTGAAGTAACTGGACTCTATCTACCAAATGAATTACGTTTGCTTAGTTTGTTTTGGTTTAATCAATTTGTGCAAATGGAGGAGGTGGAGATACCTCATCTCATCATGCTCGCGCTTCGATTCGGGTTTAGGAGCTTCACCTTCCATGAGAGAGACGCAACAACTGTTTGTCTGTTTTGGAGGTGCAAAGAGAAGGTGGGAATAGATCGTTCCTCACAAAGACTGTCACACTGGATATTTGCCAGTACATTTCCCAGACCTATAAGGCTGGTAGAGGTGAGTGCACTCCACTGCGCTTTGCCACCTCGGTGGCAAAGCTCTATTCTGGGGTGCCAATGACGTGATCTGTAGTTTGCATTATTCGTTTTGGAATACTCAATTTAGGAATATACTGCCGAGTCAGCTCGAGACAATTGTCTCGAGCTGACGGAGCATCGAGACTGGAGAGATGATTAAAAATGTGATGTCCGCGCACCATGAGCTTAAAAAAGTATGTACTTTGCAAAATAGTCGTTTTTCTACATTAGCCGCCCTGACGGTTATTTTGCACATTAGCCGGCTAATTTACACATTCACCGTTTGGCCGGCTATTTTACATATTCACCGCCCTGCCGGTTATTTTGCACATTAGCCCAGTGGCGTCAATTCAGTGGAAGCTAAGGTATGGCAAGGTTACGAGTCACAGAACTTAACTACAGTATCAATCAACATGTCCAGCAAATACTCATCACAGAAGTCTGCTATGGAGCTTATCTGTGTGTTCAAGAAAATTGGAACTTTTTCAAATGCAGTCTCGCTCACTGCAAAAACTCAAAATCTTACCAGGAATATTTGTCTTATTTCTAGTTAAAATGTCTCATTTTTAGTCCAAAAATCACTTAAAACAAGAGTCATGACCAGAAAAATAACTTATTTGACCATTTTCACCTGTTTAAAGTAAATTTTCACTTGAAATAAGTAGAAAAATCTGCCAGTGGGACAAGATTTATCTTCTCATTACAAGCAAAAAAAAATTTATTTTAAGTGAAAATCTACTTGAAACAGGTGAAAATTGTTGTTTTTTGAGTTTTTGGGTCTTGTCTTAAATGTAATGAGATTTTTTTGACTAAAAATTAGACATTTAACTAGAAATAAGACAAATATTCTTGTTAAGATTTGATTTTTTTTTCATTGTATTTTATCTCTGCTGAACTCACTTTTCCGTCCTCCTCCAGTCAAGCCCAATCCTCCGGAGAACCTAAGAGTGGCGGTGACAGAGGATAAAAGCTGGCCCTTCCTCCGAGTGTCGTGGGACTCGCCGCGTAAAGCTGACACCCGCTCCGGCTGGATCACACTAATCTATGAGATCCGTATCAAGTCGAAGGGGGAATATGCATGGGAGGTACGTGGTGGTTGCGATATTTGTCTTTCAAATGTGAAACTTTGTCTAATCTTAGAGGCTGATATATTACGAAAACCAAAATCTTATGTCACACAACCAAGCTCGTCATCCACGTGTGTTTTATTTCCAGACGCACCATGCCGGCCAACAGAAGGTGTTTAATATTTTCAGCTTGCGGTCCGGTGGCACCTACATCCTCCAGGTGCGCTGCAAACCTGTTCACGGATTTTGGAGCGAATGGAGCTCCAGGGCCTACATTGAAGTCCCTGACTGTAAGATGTCCACCACTGTTTATCAGCACAACGCATGTCTTTATGAGACACATTTCTTTAGATTATTAAGTATGAAGTATGCTAAACATTCTCTTGCATGACTATTTTGTTCCTTATTAACAAATATTATACAGGGTAGAAAATAAATAAAATAAAATGTAATTTCTTCGCCTGCTTGTGCTAGGGTATTTCCCATATATACTTTTTCATTTGTCTTTTTTTTGTTTGTTTTGTTTTTCAGATTTCCAACGAGAAAAGTCTGTGTGGATCATCTTCTCTGTCTTTTTTGCCTCAATCTTTTTATTTCTTAGTTGGATGATACACATGAATAGTGACAAGTAAGATGATCACACTGTTCTCATGAAGTTTATGTCATAAACATTGATTTTTATTTTTTTCTATTCAACTATTTTAAATATTTATTTTATTTATTTATTTCAGATCCCCATTAGTTGTTGCCTCAGCAGCAACTATTCTTCCTGGGGTCCAACAGTACAAATATACATTTCTATAAAACTTTTACAGTACAATATAAAATGTTAGTTAAACAGAATAAAACAAAGTAGATAACAAGTACAAAGAACAACAACTAAAAAGAAAAACAAGACAAAAAAACAAAAACAAATAAAAACTAAAGACAATAATCAGCAGAAAACAATGAAAAAAGGAGAAAATTAATTTTCCTAAATGAAAAAAACAAAAATGAAAAAAACAAAACAAAAAAAACAAATAACAACCAAAAACAGATAGATTAAAGATAAATCCAAGTACAACTAAAGATAAATAAGTGCATACTAAATGAGGCAAATACAAAAACAAAAACAAAGAAGAATAGAAGAACATTTTCAATAGAAGAAAATTTAAAAATAGTGAAAATGACCGGAAACGTCTCAAAACTTCAGCCAAATAAAATACTAAGAATCGAAATTAAATGCAGAACAAGAAAATATGTTTATTTATATAACACCTAACTCAATTAAATCAATAAGCTAAAACCATTAGACACAATCTAAAACAACCAGTTTCTTTTGAACTTCCTTTCTTAGTCTCCTCTTGAAGCCAACTCTGCCACTAGTTGAAATAAGATTTTCTGGAAGTATATTCCAGTAAGTAATTGCCCTGTACATTACTGTTCTTTTTAGTGCATCGGTTTTAGGTTTGGGCAGGGTGAAATGACCTCTCGTGGCATGTCTAGTATGATAGCTGTGGCTATCACTATCAATATATCACTATCAATATACTCTGTTTTGATAGTATTGTTAAAAAAAAAAGGATCTAGTTCTTACCGTGTCTAGAAAGAAACCAAATCAAACACTTTGACATGACAATAGTTTAGGCAAATGGAGAACTGTGCAAAAAATAAACAACATCCTCCAAAAGTAAGTATGTCCTCACTGCTTACACAGGAATTAAGACGGTAAGAAGCAGTGAGATGTTGATTATAAAATTAACTTGATTATCAGCAAAGGCGACCTCTGTAAAAGCACAGTTCTGGAGCATTCGGGGGTCGAAGAGACTGAAGACGTCATACAGACAATATTTACTTATTGATGTTTTTATGCTAAAAGTGGTTCTGCAGCCTGTTGAATTATGGGCTGCAGCTACATTTTGGTTTGGTTTTGTTAAATAATGAACTAATGTTAAAGTCTTGGTAGAGACCAGAGGATTTCTTTAATGATGTACTGATACATAAAAATATAATTACCAAAAACTATACATTAGGTCTGGGCGATATGGACCAAAAGTCATATTTCGATATTTTCTAGCTAAATAGCGATACTCGATATATATCGATATTTTTTCTGTGCCATAATTGGGGTTTCCCCCAAAGCATTATAGCATAGCATCTCTGTTAGCTTCATTTTTTTCTGATCAAACCCTTAAAAAAACAGTCAGTTTTAATACAAAGCCTCGTGCCTAATGTCACACAGGTTCCTTTATTAACAGAGGTCTGCACAATATCAAAATGTATGAAACAAATGAAATAAAAATAAACTGCCTGCATATATAGAATAAAAATGCTTCTTGAATAAAATAAAACAAATATCCCTTTCCTGCATAACAATTAAATTAAAATACACTGTGCAATTAATACAGTGTAGACAGTAACAGGCAGACTTTTCCACTGAGGTTGACAGTTGTGCAAATAACAAAACATTTGTGCAAATCTCAAATAAAACATTCAAGTCAATTTGTCACAAAATAAGCTATATCAAAATCATTAAAAAAAATATATATATTATTATTTTTATTTTATTTTTTTTTAATAATCGATATAAACGATATTTTCTCGTACCATATCGCGTTTGAAAATATATTGATATATATTAAAATCTCGATATATCACCCAGCCCTACTATACATTATTCTGAGCTCTTCTCAGGTCTGTCTATCAACCATATGTAATGTCTTCTTTTAAACTTTCAAGGAAATGCCAATTATTTAATTCTGTTTTGTTTAAATGCTTCGGAAATCAGTTTCAATAATGAACTAATTTGTTTGCTGTTGATTTTTGTAAAAACAAAGGGTTTTATTACCTCTTTTTGATATTCTACTGCTTCTTACTAACCATTACATGGATGTGTCTTGTCTCTGTAGTCTGAAGCACTGCCTTCTACCACCTGTCCCTGGCCCTAAAATCAAAGGATTTGACGAAGAGCTTCTCAAGGTGAAGCAGCAACATAATGATTTATTTTCTAAACATTCATAAAAATAAGATAAGCATAAGTTCAAGTGATGACATTTTGATCTTTGTTTGTAGAACGGCAATTCTGACGACGCGTTCAGCCCACTGGGACTGTCCGATTTACCTGCGACCACGACGTCCACCTACGAGGACTTTCTCGTGGAATTCTTAGAGGTGTACGTCCCCGAGGAGCGGGAACTGAGTCTGGAGGAAAACAAGGACCGACATGACAGTTCCCTGAAATCTGAGAGCTCCGTGTCCGACAGCGATTCTGGCCACGGCAGTTGTGACAGTCACACGCTGCTCATCGATAAGTGCGATGAGGCAAAACAGGACAGCTGGCAGAGCGAGCGGCGGGGCGGCCAGACGGAGGCGGAGGCTCAAAGGAACGAGGAATCTCCGGAGGAAACGCGGGCTCATGATGAGGTGGTTATGCTCAACATGTCCACAGGGAGGGGGAAGACATGGCCCTCTGTGTTTTATTCACTGCCTCGATTCGGCTCTGGCCCACTGGATCAAGCAAGCTCACTACAGACGGCCAAACGGCACTTCCTCTCTGAACCCCTCTTCCCTCTGGCCACTTTCCTCGGTGGTCCTGGTCCCAGCACCGCTAAGGGCCATCGGCCGAACAACTGGGATCTCGGCTTCGGCGACAAACAGGCGGACGCCCGGCAGCTTCTCCTGGGTCACAGTGATGTCAACGTCTCCAAGATTGGTCTGCAGCTGCCTCCTTACCGCTCCAATGAGTACGTGGAGGTCCAGAGGGTGAATGCGGAGGATATGGTGATTCTCCGTCCCGTTCCCCCGGGCCACGGAAAACACCTGGTGGACATGAGCCAGGAAGAGGACTACAGCAAGGTGAAGGGGGTTGACAGTGACAGCATGATACTGCTGGTGAAGGAAGATGAGACGGAAATGTGTCCGTATGACACCCAGCAGCCAAGCGGAGTAGCGGCCAGCGGCTACCCAGCATCGGTCATTGCCACTCAACCGAAGGGCTGCAGTCACTCCGCCCTGCCCACTGTGGAAGAGAGGGCCGTCAGCGGTTACGTTGACACCAACGCGATGTTCATGATGCCTAGCTACTAGAAATCCATGTGGTGGAAGATGTTTCGGGAGGACTCTTTGCGGCTAGAGTACTACCACAAGAAACAGAAACACCAAGGGGCAGGATTATTATCACGTTCTGCCTATTAGGGATGGGCGGTATGGACTAAAAAATGTATCATGATAATTTCTGGCATTTATCCCGATAACGATAAAAATGACGATAAAAAAATACCAATTCAACTCCACCTTTTTAACTATAAATCTATCTCGCTCTCAGATCCGCCATGTTTGTTACACAAAAACGTCATCTTTCCTTCCTTCCTTCCTTCCTTCCTTCCTTCCTTCCTTCCTTCCTTCCTTCCTTCCTTCCTTCCTTCCTTCCTTCCTTCCTTCCTTCCTTCCTTCCTTCCTTCCTTCCTTCCTTCCTCCTTTCCTTGTTTTCTCCCTTCCTTCCTCCTTTCCTTGTTTTCTTCCTTCCTTCCTTCCTTCCTTCCTTCCTTCCTTCCTTCCTTCCTTCCTTCCTTCCTTCCTTCCTTCCTTCCTTCCTTCCTTCCTTCCTTCCTTCTTCCTTTCCTTGTTTTCTTCCTTCCTTCCTTCCTTCCTTCCTTCCTCCCTCCCTCCCTCCCTCCCTCCCTCCCTTCCTCCCTTCCTTCCTTCCTTCCTTCCTTCCTTGTTTTCTCCCTTCCTTCCTTCCTTCCTTCCTTCCTTCCTTCCTTCCTTCCTTCCTTCCTTCCTTCCTTCCTTCCTTCCTTCCTTCACGTACGTTGTGCGTGGATTTAACGCAGAACCATAAATCAGTTTTACACAAAAACATCATCAACGGGAATTTATCGTTTTTACCGCGAGATGACAAATTCTTATCGTGGGGAATTTTTTTGACGGTTTATCGTGAACGATAAAATATCGTCCATTCCTAGTGCCTATAACAAAGCCGTTCTTTTTTTTTTTTTTGTTTTTTTTTTTTTTTTCTCTTTAAATTGTTACTTTTGGTATTTACTGTCAAGCCAAAGTGGTAAATTAGCACCTGAAGGGCATGAGCACAATGATCTTTGCATCTGAGCCTGTTGCACATGTTTTTATGGGAATCTACACTTCAAAGCACAAAATATTTAGAGGGAATTATTTTTAAGTAGTTATTTAGTCTTTTAAATGGTCATTTATGCAATTCAGTTCCAATTACTACGTCAACTGCAACTGAAAAAAAAAGATTGTATTGAATTTTGAGCCTAATATGCGACTGATAGCTGCTGCGAGTTGTATATCATATCCATTGCCAAGCTATGTTTCTTTTAATTGACTGTTGGAATAATGAAATGACTTGAATTCTGATTTCCGATGAGTGGATTGTGGAAATAGCAAGCTGTTGAATTTCAGAAGGTTACCCTTTTTTTTATATTTACATGCATATTAGACTTTAATGACAATTCCTCAACTATGTGTGCTTTTTAAATGCTGAAAAAAACATATATCCATCAGTCTTTTTTTTATATGAACTAGAGTTGAGCTTCAATATTTGTAACTAAATAGGTAATCAAGGGCAAACTTACATGACCTGAAAATGAAGCTTGTGGTCAAATACATCCTCCTGATTATCAACAAGCCTGGTTTTTTTTATGACTCAGAGCCAATTTGTGCTTTTCATGTTTGATTGTTCTGGTCATTATTGTTATTGATCATTACTGAGCTGGCTTTCTCAATATTTATAGACGGGTAGAGTTTTGAATTTTGCTACGACTTAATTTTCTGAATGTGGAAAATTTGAAGTGATCACAGTATAACTCCGTTAGACTTCCGTTAGTTTCAATTTTATATTATGCTGTCACACTATTGATGTTATTCATTTTTATTCAGATTCCTTTTAACTGATTATATCGAGATAACACTGATTTTGAATATTTTAAACAAAAAAAAAAAGGTTTTGCAGGATTCAAACAATAATATCAAATCAGGTACATAGAGAATATAATTAATAATACACCCTCACTGGCCACTTTTTTGTGTATTAGGTATACCAGGTGTACCTAATTGAGTGGCAGGTGAGTATAAATGATATGGTACCACACACACACACACACACACACACACACACACACACACACACACACACACACACAGAACCAAAACAAACAGATTCAAAAGTTGTTTTTTAATGTGTATATACATTTTTAAAAAGGTATTTCTACAAATATGTTCTGTTTGTGATGGCAGAATACTGTCATGATGTTTAGTCTCTGGACAATACTGTACTTTTTCTTGCATGCATTTTTTATTTGTTTTGCTCTATACATGTGTAGCAGTTTGAAACAGCCATCAATCTTTGTGGAAAGATTGCTATGAAATTATATTTGAAATGAATCTGTAAGAGTCCATTATGGAAAGATGTTCATTTTGTGTGAGTTTTTATCGTACTCAGAAGTTTGTGGCCATGAAATATTGTAAGAAATCTTGTAACCATTCATACTTTAATATGCTACAATAAACATTATAGAGTGAATTTACATACAATTTGTACAATCTGTATGTATTCTTTATCCAATTTAATGCACTAATAAAGACAAAAACTTTTTTTTACAATTTATTCCTTCTACCAAATACAATTATTTACTTTCAGGACATGCAAAGTTATGTTTATTTTCTACCGTCATCTTATTCACATTCTTCAGCAGGTTACAAATAAGTCCACTCCTCTGGACATGAAAATCCTTTGCAATTACCCAATACTGTATTTTCTTCATCAAGGTCTTTTCTCATGGAACCAAAAAGAAACAATCAATTCAAACTGTTCTTCATATATAAGTCTTAAATTTAAGATGAAAAAAAATGGGATGACAACCAGATAAACCAAATAAACCATGTAAAACCGTGCCTACAGAAGAACACAGCTTTCCACTGTAGTATGTTCCATGTTTGCGTGGTCTCTGTAAGCAGTATTACAAATGTATATCCTTATAATCCCTTTTCTTCAATGTAATTAGTGCCGATAGTGTATATTTATGTGTTTTGCTCCAAGCCACTAAAGAGTAATTTGAATACGTTAAGACCAGTGAACGGTAGAGACCATGGAGTGATTTGTAGTCCAGAATTAGTTTTCTTTCAATGCTTCTTTAAGTCTTTTTAGTACAAGCTGACTGAATTGGGGCCCTAAATGAAATGTTATTTGGAGGCTCCCCCTCAAACTGCCCCTCCAGTCCAGACAGAGATGGAGACAGAGATTCCTACCTGAGTATCAGTTCAGGTGTTTGTGCCACAAAGTTTTATTTCAACAACATCCTCACCTCACCTTCAAGTGAAGCACGAGTTTCCTCGTGTTCTTCCTTTTTTCTCTCTTGCTCCTTATTTGTGATGTCTTTTGGACGACATGTTGAAATGTCCCCTGTAGCTCTGCAAGAGCCTTCCTGCACGCTGCCCTCTGATTGGCCGGTGAGTGCTGTCAATCATTGTGCGGTCAGATTAGAGGTCTCTTTTCTCTCTCCACCTCACGGTAGCGCACATGTTCATCCATTACATATATGCGCTACCGTGCAAATGCGTCCCTTCACGCCAAATGTGGCCCCCCTTGGAGATGAGGCCCTACGCACAGCAAGTGTTCAGCGTTTAGGGAGGAGGGCCCTTAATACAAGGATTATGGATATGAGTTATAGCTGTATTTTATTAGAATTTTCAATAACAACATATATATATATATATATATATATATATATATATATATATATATATATATATATATATATATATATATATATTTAACTTTCCTGCAACAAGATAAGATTATTCATTCCGTCTATGTTTTAAAGAAAAAAAGTTAATGTGAAATGAATCTGCTATAGTATTATTATTTTATATTATTTTTTTTTTCATCGTTTATTGAAAGTTTGCAACTGCAACATACAAACAATGTACAACAATCAGTCATTTCAGGTCACAACCTGTGCAACATCAGCAGCACAGAGCACAGTTATGCATCATCAACCAGAAAATTAGAAAATTTAGTAAGTAATAATGTTCTTCCCTTCAATGTTGATTTTATGTGTTGTTTTACTGCTATAGTATTATTTTTTTTCTCAACTTTATTGAATCAAAATACATAAGTATACACAGAATTGAGAGCAATATCAGACATATGTGTATACAACATAAACTACACAATTATACAGTCACAAATACGCCAGGGGAATTAGTCATTGACAAAAACAAAAATTAAACAAATATCTTATATAGCTTACAAAGGTCAGAAGTTTTAACAGCTTTTTTATTTACAGAATCAGATATGGAGAATATGTATTGTTTGATATATGTGGACAGCTCCGGAAAATTCTGCTTTTTATTTAAAAATTTGGATCTGTGGATATAGAATTTAGTTAAAATAACGAGCAAATTGATCAAATAAAATTTACAGTTGAGATTCCTGTCAAATTCAATATATCCAAACAATACATTTTTCAAGCACAAATTAAATTGGGGGTAGATGTGATTTACAATAAAGCAGGACAATTTACTCCACAGTTTTTTTGTGTACAGGCAAGACCAAAATAAATGAATCAGTGTTTCATTGGGAAAACCACAAAAAGTACAACTCACATCAATGTCTTTCTTAAGTCTCTGTAAATAATGATTGGTAGGATAGAATCTGTGTAGCATTTTAAAGGAAATCTCTTTGACTTTATTAGTTAGGAAAAACTTCTGTGGTAATAGCCAGACTTTTTCCCAATGAATGTTTCCAACAAAAGAAGACCAGTAAGATAGTGAAGAAGGTGTACTGATGATGTCTTGTTGAAAATGCTTACGAATAATATTGTTTTTGTTCTTAGTGTTCCAAGAAAAACACATTTTCCAACAGTAGTTTCAATTACATTCAGTAATACAGGGCAATTGTTATTTGGTTTGAGATCTTTAAAAAGTTAAATAACCCCCGAGGGGACAGCATCAAAAACAACAGAGAAGTCCTTGGGTGTAACAGGGATTCCATAATGTTGAATGAATTCAACATAATTATAGAGATGCCCATGTTGATTAAACAATTGACTCAAAAGCAAAATATTATTATCTAACCACTGTTTATTGCTATAGTATTACTACACTCAGAAAGCCATGCTTCCTGACGTCGGGGAGGGGGTGTGTTTTAGGGCGGGGCCCGCCGCCAGCTGACGCTGCCTCCCAGTTCTGCACATTTTCCATAAACTAAACGTATTTTGTTATTGCTCCCGAGAGCCAGGACGCAGAGAGAAGTAGGATAACTGTGCGTCCTCTGTGCCTGTTCAACATGCATAAAGTTGTGTCCTGCCTGAGTGCCCATCGGGCAGTTTTAACAGGACAGTCCTGCTCTTTGCCGAGTCTGGGCAAATTCCACTTGGCAAGTGGTGAGTTACCTTGGAAACTAACCAAAAGCAGCACTGTATAGTTGGTTATTGTCTACTAAATGGAGTTTAACCTTTTTGCTTGTTTTACTTAGTTATAGAGAGAGATCACAAGATTTGAAGTTTTCCTTGGCCTTGCGTAAATTGTATTTAAATCTGTAAACTATTTGAAAAAGACCAATACTTTTGTAAGCTGAAAATGTAATTTGCCATAAATTCAGTACTTCAGCAGCTTTGGCCAAAATTAAACTGAATAAATTCAAAAACAGATACTGTAATCCACATAATGTAATATATTTGTAAAGTGCTGCCAGAAATTGCATTCATATATTTGGTTGGTGGCAGTTTTTTCTTTCTTTCTTTCAAGATTTTTTCTTTCATTTAGACATAAGCTGAGCCTTCATAAACATTGCAGGAATTTATTGATTTTATGTTTGCAAGCCTACTACAAAGGCAACTAAATGCAGCAGAAGGAAGCTGGCTGACACATACGTCAGCTTAAATTGCAATAAATTCTGTTATTAGAAATAGATTTCTGCCATATAATACTAATATGCATTTTGCATGGCCATATACTTAATCTTTACATCATACCCACTCAAAATTAACGTTCCTCTGAAGTAGAATACATTTTAAATTTTACAGCACGGACTGAATGGCTGCCATCCAGACGATTGCATTTTATGACCAATGGAGCATTTCATCATGTGTTGCACAATGTGAGGTCTAAGGTGAACTTAATCTGGTTACAGAACAATATCTGCCAAACTGACATCCGGTAACATATTAATGATGCTATTTTGAATACACAAAACAATAGAAGCATATATATCATTTCAGCCAATATTTGTCTGCCTGTGGACACTTATTAAGAAAAGATGATAGTTGTCAGACGTCTGAGTTATTTTACTGGCAGGCTGTTTTACAGGCGCTGCAGACATTTCTTGGAAATAACAAACAGACTGGTGTCCATGCAAACAGTGAGCTGATCAAGTTTTTTTCCCACTCTCTGATTGACCTGCAATCACAATTATTTCATAGGTGCATTATGTGGGAAATCAGACTTAAAATACACTCCAGCAGACATCCCAGAGATGCCGCGTTGTGATTTCAGTCCAGAGGAATACAAGGTAAGATTGAAATCAAAATGTTCTTTTAATTTCCTTTGCATTTCCATCCATATTAAACCTCTAAAAACCTCTAGTGCAGGGGTCGGCAACCCAAAATGTTGAAAGAGCCATATTGGACCAAAAACACAAAAAACAAATATGTCTGGAGCCGCAAAAAATGAAAAGTCTTGTATCAGCCTTAGAATGAAGGTAACACATTCTGCATGAATATTAGTTATAACTGGGGAAAGATTTTTTTTTTCATTATGCACTTCGAGAAAAAAGTCGAAATGTTGAGAAAAAAGTTTAAATTTCGAAATTAATGTTGAAGTACAATCTTGAGAAAAAAATCGAAATGTTGAGAAAAAAGTCGAAATGTCGAGAAAAAAGTCGAAATGTCGAGATTAAAAAGGAAAGGAAACACATGCTGCATGTAGCTATATTAGTTATAACTGGGGGAAGATTTTTTTTTTCATTATGCACTTCGTGAAAAAAGTCGAAATATCGAGGAAAAAAGTCGAAATGTTGAAAAAAAGGTCAAAATTTTTAGAAAAAAGTTAGAATGTCGAGATTAATGTTGAAGCACAATCTCGAGAAAAAAGTTGAAATGTTGAGAAAAAAGTCGAAATGTTGAGAAAAAAGTCTGTTTTTTTTATTTTAATTAATTAGTTAATTAATTAAAAAGGAAAGGAAAAGGGAAGAAAAAAGGAAAAAAGAAGAAAAATAAAGAAAAAGAGAAAAATGAAAAAAGAAAAAGAAAAAAAAGAGAAAAAAAGGAAAACAAAAAGAAAAAAGAGAAGGAAAAAAGAAAAAGAGAAAAAAAAGAAGAAAAAAGAGAAAAAAAGAAAAAAAAAGGTCAAACATTTGTGAAAAAGCTCCAGGAGCCACTAGGGCGGCGCTAAAGAGCCGCATGCGGCTCTAGGGCCGCGGGTTGCCGACCCCTGCTCTAGTGGGACTGATAAGTGCAAACAGACTTGCACTGTGAAGAGCCCAGTTAAAAAATATTATAAGAGTAAACCATCTTGGGTTGTGGTATTTATCTTGTGGTTTATTGCCTCTGTCCAGGGTATGTCAAAAGAGAAAATGATGCAGATCCGTAGAGAAAACTGCAACCCCATGACCATGAAGGTTACTTATTACAAGAAACCAGTGTTCGTCCACCAGGGATACATGCAGTGGCTGTGGGACGTGGATGGGAGGCGTTATCTGGATCTGTTTGCAGGTGTGGCCACAGTCAGTGTGGGCCACTGTCATCCGTAAGAACCCCCCTTTGGTCGCATAATAAAGATATATATCACTTGTTTTTCACAAAATCATTGCTCAAAAGTCATTTAAAATCTGACATTTGATGTATTTTTGTGTACAGGAAAGTCACAGCAGCAGCAGAGCAGCAACTGAAAAAACTCTGGCATACCACTAACATTTATGTCTATCCTGCCCTCCACGAGTACTGTGAAAAACTAGCCTCATATTTCCCAGATCCTCTGAAGGTACGATGGTGGATTTTTAATTACCTTTGTTTGTTTGTTTGTGCAAAGTATGTAGGCTGTTACGAACGTGTGTGCTGGTCTGTTCCCTTGTTCAGGTGGTCTATCTGACCAACAGTGGCTCTGAGGCCAATGACCTGGCCATGTTGATGGCACGCCTCCACACAGGCAACTTTGACATAATCACATTCAGGTCAGAGTCTTTTTCTTCTTTTTCTAGTTTTAGCACAATTGAAACATCATATTTGTGTAATAGTTATGTACATACATGTATTTACATGTATTTACACATATATATATATATATATATATATATATATTTGTTTTTTCCTCTACGCCAGGGGTCAGCAACCCGCGGCTCCAGAGCTGCATGCGGCTCTTTAGCGCCGCCCTAGTGGCTCCCTGGAGCTTTTTCAAAAATGTTTGACCTTTTTTTTTTCCTTTTTCCTTCTTTTTTTTCTTTTTTCCTTCTTTTTTTCTTTTTTTCTTCCTTTTTTTCTCTTTTTTTCTTCTTCTTTTTTCCTTTTTTTCTTTTTTTTCCTCCTTTTTCCTTTCCTTTTTAATCTCGACTTTTTTCTTTCTTTTTTCTTTTCTTTTTTTCATTTTTTTGCAGCTCCAGACATATTTGTTTTTTGTGTTTTTGGTCCAATATGGCTCTTTCAACATTTTGGGTTGCTGACCCCTGCTCTACGCTTTTCATGTTTTTACTGTATAAAACACCTTGAATTACCTAGTTGCTGAAATGTGCTATACAAATAAACCTGCATCGCTTATTCCAACTGTAATATATGGACATGAGAAGCTATTGGACATGAGAAGCACTGCATCTCATTAGACCACAGTTATATTTAAATGTTACCTATATATGTAAATGTTAACAAATGTTACTGTGATGGGAAAAAAGTGTTTTCCATACTTGCTGGAAACCAAACTGCAGAGAGCAGCAGGATGTAGCCTTGCACCTACAGGTGCAGACTAGCACCGAAACAGAGATTTCTTTTTTTTTTTTTTCATTTCATTTCATTTATTCCATTCATGGTATATAATCTTAATAATGTTGTACAAAATGTCATGAAGTACACATTCACCATGAAAGAAAAGGAGCAGGAAGAAGAAAACTTATAATACCTGCCCCTCTCTGTTAATACAATTACATTGACTTACTGAACACCAATCTATCTATACATATATTTATAACAAGAAAACAAACAAAAATACCACTCTTCTATTTTTTCTCTCTTTCTCCTTCTTCTTTTTTGTAGGCACTTATCTTTTCTTTTTTAAACATTTTCTTAAGCTGATACAAACTTGTGCAACTTTTCAGTTCCTTGCTTTGTCCATGCCATAATTTTACACCTGTAACAGAAATACACATTTGTTTTATGTTTAGCCTTGCAAAAGTATGTTTGAAATCAAGTTTAAGTCTGTTATCCTCATCCTCCAATCTGAACAAATTTTGTAACTGTTCTGGTAACGATCTATTTTTTGCTTTAAACATTATTTTTAAAGTTTGAAGTTCAACTATATCCGCCATTTTCAACAAACCTGCCGAAATAAATAATCTGTTTGATGGTTCTCTGATGCCGACCCTGTGAATGACTCTCACTGCTCTTTTCTGTAGCACAAACAGAGGAGAGATGTTACTTACATAGGTATTACCCCACACTTCCACACAATAATTTAGATATGGCAAGATAAATGTACAATACAGAGTTCTTAGTGTGTTAGTATTCAAAATAAACTTAACCTTATTCAAAATATATATACTATTCGCCACATTGGCTTTTACATATGCTATATGGTTTTTCCATGTCAGCTTGTCGTCTAAAATAATACCCAAAAACCTAAACACAGACACTCTCTCAATGCTCTCTCCTGCAAATGAAAGTGCAATTTCATCCTTTTTTTTAGATTAGCGGTTGGAACACCAGTGTTTTCTCTACAAAAATGAATCATCCTCTATGCTTTAATATCATTATACTTCCTTTGTTCTGTCGTCATTCTGCATCGAGACACTTGATGTAGTTTGACCCTTTTGCATGCAGCTGTTTAATTAAATCTACTGAAATCTGGATCATATCTCTAATTCGTGGTAACTCAGTTTTCAGTCCAGTTATTCACCGGAAATAACATGTTAAAGACGTTTAGCAGGTTTTTCCACAACAGTTACCATCCCTTGTTTGACTGTTCACTTCCTTTTTCTTCTGTTTCAATCAAATTTACGAATTTGACTGAAAAACTACACCAATATATTGCTTTGATTAAGTCATATTTCTATTTTTTAGCAGATACCACTATATGACACTGGATAAACACACCAGTGGGATTAACAGTAGATAACAAAACTAGTGATTCTAGTTCATATTTAGTAACATCAAGACTGTAAAATGCTTATAAAGACCATAAATTGTAAAGTATGTCCATTAAGTTTTATTCTTTGTCTTTCAGAGGGTCATATCATGGTGGTAGCCCACAGACCATGGGTCTGACTTCCAACGCTGCATATAAATACCCCGTTGCCAATGGTTTGGGCTGCACAAATGTATGTATTACAGCATAATATCACAAAAAACATCATTCATATTTTGATATTTTGATGAGGGTACATTAATCTGTTCAAACATGTATTATTAAAAAAGCATTGCAATAATTAATTCAAATACAATGATTTACTTTCATGAGCAGGCACAGTTGTGTTCATTTGTTGATTGTGTTCACACAGTATTCACAAATGTGAATATGTTCGACTTTCCTCGGGAGCTGTACTTGATGAATAGCTGTTATGCAGAGGTGTCAAGTAACAAAGTACAAATACTTCTTTACCTTACTTAATTAGAAATTTTGGTTATCTATACTTCACTGGAGTAATTATTTTTCAGACGACTTTTTACTTTTACTCCTTACATTTTCACGCAATTATCTGTACTTTTTACACCTTACATTTTAAAAACAGCCTTGTTTCTCTATTTCATTTCGGCCTTTAAAAAAAAACTATCCAGTTAAATTGCTCCATCCGGATAGAGTGAATTTGGTTGTGGTTGTTTCAGATGTTCTTGTCCAGTTTTGTTCTTACATCACATTCCTGCAACTAAACTTGGATGTACATTCCAATAAAGGTTAGGATAAATGATAACATGCCTCTGAAGTTTGACTTTTTACACCATTACAATACTTATAGGCAACTAGTCATCATATCTGCTGCTCTCTGAAACACATGTTAATGCTCAATAGTACACATATATGCTTCTTTAATATATTTGCATTATACTAAGATGCATTCATTTTCAATGGCTTTTGTCCTTAATGGTTTTTTTCCCCCTTACATTACTTTTACTTTTATACTTTAAGTAGTTTTGAAACCAGTACTTTTATACTTTTACTTGAGTAAAAAACTTGAGTTGATACTTCAACTTCTACAGGAGTATTTTTAAACTCTAGTATCTATACTTCTACCTGAGTAATGAATGTGAATACTTTTGACGCCTCTGCTGTTATGTTAGGTTAACCCAGGTGACTTGTTTTCTACCAAATCAACAGACCATGTGTCCTGACGTGTTCAGAGGTCCGTGGGGGGGCGGCCACTGCAGGGACTCTCCTGTTCAGACTGTAAGAGAGTGTAGCTGCGCTCAAGGTACAAACACATGCACCCAAGGCTCAATGCACTCACCCTTAGTGTGTGTATTTGTGTTGCAAATGAAATAAATGTATTTCTATATCAAAATCAGTATAAATACTGAAAGTAATTTTAAATGAACATAGAAGTGTTCATGAAAACTAATTGAGGATCAATTTAAGCAATTGTTATGCAGCCATACGGAAGAGTCTTTGGGCCAGGCAGGAGGAGGAAGATTTTTTTTGTCATTATGCACTTTGAGAAAAAAGTCGAAATGTCGAGAAAAAAGTTGAAATGTCGAGATTAATGTTGAAATACAATTTCAAGAATAAAGTTGAAATAAATTTCGACTTTATTCTTGAAATTGTACTTCAACATTAATCTCGATATTTCAACTTTTTTTCTCGACATTTCGACTTTTTTCTCGAAATTGTACTTCAACATTAATCTCGACATTTCAACTTTTTTTCTCGAAATTGTACTTCAACATTAATCTCAACATTTCGACTTTTTTTCTCGACATTTCGACTTTTTTCTCGAAATTGTACTTCAACATTAATCTCGACATTTCGACTTTTTTCTCGACATTTCGACTTTTTTCTTGAAATTGTATTTCAACATTAATCTCGACATTTCGACTTTTTTCTCGACATTTCGACTTTTTTCTCGAAATTGTACTTCAACATTAATCTCGACATTTCGACTTTTTTCTCGACATTTCGACTTTTTTCTTGAAATTGTATTTCAACATTAATCTCGACATTTCGACTTTTTTCTCGAAATTGTACTTCAACATTAATCTCGACATTTCAACTTTTTTTCTCGAAATTGTACTTCAACATTAATCTCAACATTTCGACTTTTTTTCTCGACATTTCGACTTTTTTCTCGACATTTCGACTTTTTTCTTGAAATTGTATTTCAACATTAATCTCGACATTTCGACTTTTTTCTCGACATTTCGACTTTTTTCTCGAAGTGCATAATGAAAAAAAATCTTCATCCTCTAAAATATTATTTTTATTTTTCTCCTGCCTGGCCCTAATACTCTTCCCTACATATGACTTCTAAAGACTTGAAAAAAAAAAATCAAATGGCTGAAAAGATTCTTCAGTAAGCTTTGTTTCAGTTCACACTGCGGCTGCGATGTGGATTCTCGTGCTTTCTCACAATATCTTTGAATTTACTTTTTTTTACACATGCTAATGTCGCCATCTTTCATTCAAAGGACTTTTTCTTTCCTTACATTACAGGTCATTGCATGGCAAACGAGCAATACATCGGACAGCTGAAGGAGACATTTGCTACTAGTGTCCCATCTAGAATCGCTGCTTTCTTTAGCGAGCCCATTCAGGTTTGTGTATCTACTACGGATCATTAAATCAATAAATCATTCAGCCAGCATATTGTAAACGTTACTCACATCCATGCCGAGCGCTGGTCTGTTTGTTTTGCACATTTTGCAGAACTTCATGGATGTTCTGTCCAGAACCCAAAATCAGAAAAGGTGCAAATGCACTCACTGATATTTATCAACTCAAGATGTTCACATTTTTTCCTCATCACTTTCTTTTCATTTGTTGTTATGTACCAATTCTTAAACATTCAGGTCCCCAAATGCATTGTGAAAAAATATTGGGACAGTTTATAATGTTGTCATTGTTGCCGTCTCTTCTAACAAGACTAACATGGCGCTCTGGTATTGAGAATACCATGTAAAGAGTATTCAGCTGAAATCAGGAAATATATTTATTTTGCTATCTTCTTCTGTTAGGCATAATGACGGTTTGTGGGATTATGTCTGATTAAAACAGGGAGTCGGCGGATCTGTGCAGTACCCGAAAAACTACCTCAAGGACGCTTATAAGCTTGTAAGAGAGAGGGGAGGAATCTGCATTGCTGATGAGGTTGGAAACACATTTCTAAATCGAGTTCATTTTTAAATTTTAGTTTTCAGTTGTGAGTCAGAGTCCATTTTACATGAGCTCAGAATCTATCTTACCCGGTCCAGATCCAATAAATTACTATTTCTCTTGTAGAGCCAATCCAAATTATCATTCTCATTGTGTGATTGGCTGAATTTATGAACGACAGCTTATAAACTTACTTAAAAATGTTTGGCACAATATTTTGAATGTGCTTTTGTGGTTAATGTTTAAAGCCCTGCACACCCTGTTTTTTGTTTTGTTTTTGTTTTAAGAACAAACATGTTGATGTTTTGGTTGAATCAATAGCTTTTTGAACTTTAAAACACATAAAAATTTGATCAGTATTCAATAGAGTTTATTCTTGCAAATATCTAATTTTCCTTGTTGCACTTTGAAGCTATAATAAAAACAGTTTTTACCACTTCTCATGAAATGACTATTTATTGTGGCAGAATTAATTATGTATTATCTGTTGACTTGTATGGAGGATCTTTTGTGCCAAAATTAAATAAATAAATACATCATTAATTAATTAAAATGGGAATTAAATATATCATTAATTAATTAAAGGTGTCATTAATTAATTAAAATTAGAATTAAATATGTCATTAATTAATTAAAATACAATTTATTTTAAAACTAACAGTTTTACATTTCATGATTCACACACAACACGAAATCATTAATTAAATGTGTCATTAATTAATTCAATGCTGAAATAATAAATATATTTTTTTACTTAAAATGAATTGTATTTTAATTAATTAATTACATTCTAATTTTAATTAATTAATGACACATTTAATTAATTAATGATATATTTCATTCCCATTTTAAATAATTAATGATGTATTTATTTACTTAATTTTGGCACAAAAAATCCTCCATAGACTTGTGGGCTGATAATTCATTATCTCTGAGTGAAATGCATGCAAACCAAACATGACATTACATTACAAGGTTTTCTAAGCATTTATTGTTTTTGCTGCACCTGGCAGGTCCAAACCGGATTTGGGCGAACAGGAAGCCATTTCTGGGGTTTCCAGGGGCATGACATCATTCCTGACATGGTTACGATGGCAAAAGGCATTGGTAATGGGTTTCCCATGGGAGCCGTTGTTACAACACCAGGTAAGATAGGACTGTAAGATATTAAAACTCTAGTTAAAAAAATAAGTATCTCGCATTAATATCAACAATTCAAAGATTTCAAGGGACAAAATTGTAATGTTCCTCTAATACTTTTCATCAATCAATCAAGTCGGGTAGGACAGTACAATGTCAGATTCCATTTTGTCAGTCAGGCAATTTATGAATCACACTGAGGTTTTTTTGTAAATTTCCCAAAAGTGCAGGGCAAAAATGATTGGTTGTTTTCTTAAAGGAGCATGAGGCAGGATTTATGAAAAAAAATACATAAACGTTTTAAGTTTTCTAGTAATAATGTCAGATGAAGCGTTCCAAACCAAAAAGAATGAGCCCTCTAGAGCAGTGGTCCTCAACCTTTTTTCAGTGATGTACCCCCTGTGAAATATTTTCTCAGCCAAGTACCCCCTAACCAGCGCAAAGTACTTTTGGTTGTAAAAAAAAAGACCTAAAACAGAGCACTGTGCCATCAGTAACTGATTTATTAAACATAAAAATATTGCTGCTATGCTTCAACCACGACTCCATCGTTGGTCCAAGTGATTGACAGGTGAAGCCAGGTGATTGACAGGTTAGGTGGAACCATCCTGGTGTGGGGGACCCTGCGGTTTTAGGATAATAAGTTGAATAGCCTACTCCTGAAGATAAAATTAATTTTATGAATTTAGACTTATATTTTCCTCAATTATTTATGAAATATTTATTTTTAAAGGATTTTTTTTTTTTTTTTTTTTTTTAATATTTTATATATTTTATATATATATATATATATATATATATTTTATATATATATATATATTTTATATATTTTTATCCCGTTTTTTTTCCCATTTTTTTACCACCCCGTGCTCCTACCTACTGACAGTCCTGGGCATTGCCATCCTCTACTGAGCTCAGGTCTCCTCCTTAACCTGAGGAGTGAGCAGGCCGCATCTTTTCACCAGACAGGGTGGGGTTTCTCCGGCCGAACGTAGCGCGTGGAAGGATCACGTTATTCCGGCCGGATCCTCCCCACCCCATCTGGCGCCCCGGTTGGCCAGAGGGGGCATGTATAGCCCAGGACTGTGTGCATGTTTTTGTGAGGGTAGCTCACACTAGCTACCCAGGGGAACACGGGGAGAACATGCAAACTCCACACAGAAAGATCCTTTCGCCAACCCCACCCATGGTGTGGGCACTGAAGTCATGGGGGAACTAACACGCACTTCAGCACCCACAGCGTCCCCCGGCGGGAATCGAACCCAGGACCTTCTTGCTGTGAGACCGCTGCACTACCAGCTGCGCCACCGTGCCCCCTTTTTAAAGGATTTTTGCATGGATGCTACTTTTTAAATATATGTATATTTTAAAATCTCACGTACCCCCTGTAGTGCCTTCACGTACCCCCAGGGGTACGCGTACCCCCATTTGAGAACCACTGCTCTAGTGTATCTCTCCGTTGCCTTGAACAGGCTGTGTGCTGCAAAATGCGCTGCAATTCTGGGCCCGAATTTCCCGCGCTGTCCTGTGGATGTGACGTCACATGACGCTGCATGTGCGTTCTCCCCGTTCTCCCGTGCCGGCTTCACTGTTGGCTGCAGTACCCCCGACGGCCGTCGTGGCGAAGGGTGGCGCTAGAGAGTCTAATTTCTTAAAAGGAGCCTCAAGCTCCTTTAAATAAATAGGAGAAGTTGGGTTATTTTTGTTGTGTTTTCAATTTCACGAGCAGTTTCTGTTGCTAATCCGACCAGAAACAAAGCCATATTTCTGCTGCCAAAGCAAGTTATAGATTTCCAGCTTGTTATTTGCCACTTCAACTAAACTCTGCTGAAGATGATAGGTGGGAGAGGGACTATCAGTTGCACTTTAAAAAAAAAATGAGAATTGATTATAGGGTCAAAGTGCTTAGATTATAGAGAACAGAGCAGGAATGTGTAAAATGTTCCTGCTATTGGTCTCATTTGTGCAACATTGTTAGAGGCTTGTGAGACTCGTATTGATATTTGTAATGTCCTGAGAAAATAACGTATTACTGATGAGTTGAACTCTTATCGACCTTTCTGGTTTCAATGATTTAACCCTCCATCCTGCAGCAGCTGATTACCATAAAGAACACCCTTATCCATTAAAACAAGGAGGCAGGGAGTGCATTGTTACAGGTTGCATGCTGGTTAAATGATGAGCTAGACAGTTGCCATGGCGCTGCTAAAAATGAAAGTTAAACACATCAGGACGTTTTCCGTTTTTCTAAAGAAGCTCTGAAATTATTACAGGAAAAAAAAAACTTAAATAGAAACCATTATGAAAACACAATACTGTTAATTTTTCTCATACTGAGTGAATTTTCTTGTGTCAAAAGATTTAATTAAAATATGCGTTGGTTGAAAGTGGGAACTTGTTTTCGTCCGTGTTGCCAGAAATTGCAGCCTCATTTGCCAAGGGGGTTCATTTCAACACCTTTGGGGGAAATCCTGTGGCTTGTGCTATTGCGTCATCAGTGCTTGATGTAAGTATTGTTCATCCTTTTCTGGATCAGTCCTCGCTCGCCAGCCACTTGATTAGGTACACCTTGCTAGTACACCTTGCTCAGACCCAGAACTGCTTCAATCCTTCGTGGCGTAGGTTCTGGAAATATTCCTCTGAGAATTTGGTCCATATTGACATGATAGCATCACGCAGTTGCTGCAGATTTGTCAGCTGCACATCCATAAAATCTTAATTCTCCAGAACCATTTTGTAAGACTTGCATCTCGATCTGTCTTGGATGCTACTGCTGCTCCTTTATTTAAAAATCTACAGATCCTTACTATTTATGACATCAACAGTTATCAAATATGCATTTTTCTTTACAAAATATTTTCCTCAGAAGGAAATGTTCCTGAGCACTTTAGGTCATACTTTGCCACAAACTCTCAATTTCATTCTTACTCAACACGGCAGGCCCTAGCCCTACATCCGCCTAAATGTCTGGAATCTAGAAGCCAATTTTTGTTTAGATTTAGAGCTGTCAAAGTCTGGAATAGTTGGTACCATATTGCAAACAATTGTAGGTCCCTATCCATTTTCAAAAGTCGCTCAAGAGAGCATTTAATTCAACAGTGTAGTCAAGAAAGCTCTTGCTTTTCCCACTGTTAATGTTTCTTTTGCACTTCATATTCTGTGTTGCCATTTGTTCAGCATAATATTCATATTTTCATGATCATGTCTACAGTAATTTTTTTTCTTTTCTTTTTTTTCTTTTATTTTCATTCATGTTCTACATGCAATTTTTATGATATATTATTTATTTTTATTTTTATGATTTTGTATCCTCATAACTATTTTGTTAAATGTTATTAGGTCATAAGCCTACTGGCTTGCTCGCTCCTCCCTGCACAGTTTCTTTTAACTGCACTTATTTGTGTAATGTTATTTTTTTATGTTATTTTTTTATGTTATGTTAGAAAAATAAAACTAAAAAAAAAAACATGATGAGAATCTCCCGTTCCACCACATCCCAAATGTGCTCTATTGGATTGAGATCTGGTGACTGTGGAGGCCATTTGAGTAGTGAACTCATCGTCATGTTCAAGAAACCAGTCTAAGATGATTCTTTATGACCTGTTATCCTGCTGGAAGCAGCCATGTGAGAGCGTCTTGTGCTCTCACACCTGAAGGGACATCACCTTCCCCCTCCTGGACCCTCTGCAATTTGCCTACAGAGCCAACAGATCTGTAGATGACGCAGTTAACCTGGTCATTCACTTCATCCTCCAGCACCTGGACTTCACAGGAACCTACGCCTTCCTGTCTGGACAGAAATCAGCGCGTTAAGCTGGAGAAACATGTTTCTGACTCCCTGAGCATCAGATTCCCCCAAGGCTGCGTTCTTTCTCCTCAGCCTCACCTCCAGTCATCAGTTCATGGAGGACACCACCCTCATTGGACTCATCTCTGCTGGTGATGAGTCTGCCTACAGCGGGCCATCTGGTGAAGTGGTGCAGCCAAAACAAGGTCAATGCTGTAAAGACAGAGGAGATGGTTGTGGACTTTAGGAAGAACCCAGCCTCACCCGGCCCCATCACCCCCCATGCCTCCACAATTGACACTGTGGAGTCTTACCACTTCCTGGGATCCATCATCTCCCTGAACATCACCTCCCTAATTAAAAAAGCCCAGCAGAGGATGTACTTCCTGCGGGCAGCTGAAGAAGTTCTCTCTATCCATCTCTATCCAGTGCTCTATCCATACTCATTCCGGAGAAATGTATTAGTGTGGATTGATGGACACTAGCCGAGCAGAAACTTCCCACAATGCAATGCAGCGGTGTTTGGTTGCTAAGTGATACGTATATATCATAAGTATAATATTAAGTATAATAATATTATTATATAATATTAATATTATAATATTCGTATTTAATAATATTATATAATGTAATCTTGTTTGGGCCAGAATAAACGGGAAAGAGCGGAGCGGAGCGCTGCTACCGCTGCTGTGACAGGTTACCATGGTAACAACCCCCCCCCCTCCTCTCCCTACGGCAGGAAGTGCCGTGTGCGCTCTTAATAGTACGTCCGAATTAATGCACACTACTGATATTTACTCAAAAGTGTGCCAAATTTAAGTATACTTTTTAGTATATACTTTTTAGTATGGCATTTCGGACGCACCCCAGGACTCTGAAGCGTGCAGGAAAGATTGGGTCCGACCCTCCCACCTCAGGCACAAACTCTTTGACCAGGTCCACCAGGACCAAAACCTCACGCCACAGAAACAGTTTTTTCCCATCTGCCACTAGCCTTATTAACCAGACTGGAACACTCTTCCTCTCCGCTACATCCCCGCCCCACCTCTGTCATGACACTCACCTGCAGCTCGCACTTTGGAAACTTGCACTGTGATCATCTTACTTGTTTTTATTTTGTTTATACTGCTGAAAATATTGCTGTTCCATATTTAGAAAAATCTGTTGCACCAACTACACCCAAACAAATTCCTTGTATATCCAGTAAATAAACTTGTTTCTGATTCTGATTCTGATTGTGATTACATTTTGAAAGCAAAGTTTGTTTTTTTGTTTTCAGACTATTCGAGAGGATGGGACACAGAAAATCAGTCTTGATGTGGGCACCTATCTGATGAAAGAATTGGCAAAACTCAGAGACAAGTATGAGATCGTGGGCGATGTTCGTGGAAAAGGCCTGCAGATCGGGGTGGAAATGGTCAAAGACAAGGTAACAAGTGTGCAACAGAAGTGATATTCATTGCACGTGTTTGCACAGCGTGCAGGTCTGCACTATGTCTCCTAGGGCCATGGTTCAGCTGTGCCCCAGTTAACCATTGGCCACGACATTAGTGGCCATCTGTAATCTGTACAGATGTGTGTGTGTGAGTGATGTACTTGATCTGAACGTCTCATGTGTTTAAGTTTGTGAAAAGTGAAAGAGAAGAAGCAGTTTTAGTTTTTTGTCTGTTAATAAAACCTATCAAAGACAGCCTTGAATATTTAATTAGAGCATGAAAAATAAAATAAAAAATGTTTTTTTTATAATGATATTATCAGAAGGAGATATGTTATATTTTAACCTGCGGACAATCCAAAACAAGCATACCCCTGCTCCCACAACATCAACACTGGAGAAAGTTAATTAGTGTTAAAGGGTACCATTGCCCTAAGCCGCCTTAAAGTGCCTGTTTTGCTCTTGTAGGCAAGAGAGAGTTTCAGCAGGTCACTCTTTTATTTTGATAACGTTTTATGTTCATCTGGACAGTGGCGTTGGACAGAAGCTAAGGTATGGCAAGGTTACGAGTCACAGAACTTAACTAGAGTATCAATCAACACGTCCAGCAAATACTCATCACAGAAGTTTATGTAGCTTATCTGTGTGGTCAAAAAAATTTGAACTTTTTCAAATGCAGTCTCGCTCACTGCAAAAACTCAAAATCTTACCAGGAATATTTGTCTTATTTCTAGTTGAAATGACTCATTTTTAGTCAAAAATCTAATTACACTTAAAACAAGAGTCATTACCAGAAAAATAACTTATTTGACAATTTTCACCTGTTTCAAGTAAATTTTCACTTGAAATAAGTAGAAAAATCTGCCAGTGGGACAAGATTTATCTTCTCATTACAAGCAAAACAATCTTGTTCCATTGGCAGATTCTTCTACTTATTTTAAGTGAAAATCTACCTGAAACAGGTGAAAATTGTTGTTTTTGAGTCTTGTCTTAAATGTAATGACATTTTTTTTTTGCTAAAATTTTGACATTTTAACTAGAAATAAGACAAATATTCTTGTTAAGATTTTGAGTTTTTGCAGTGTATAATAACTAGTGAAATCGATCATGTTGTTCTGATTTGCATTTGTAGTTATTCTATATGTATTAAGTAATAGAATAATCAATACAAATGGACACAGAGTAATTCCATAAATGTATTTAAAAAAACAAACATTTACATTTAACCCTTGAAGCCAAGGTGTGGCGGCTGCCGTACATTGCCATACCCAATTGACGCCCCTGCATCTGGAAAGGAGACCAGTTGTTAATGCTGGGACTGTAGGCAGACCGGTCCAGCTCCCAGATTACTATGAAGCCATGCTTTTATGGACTATGCAACTAAGCATTGTCTTGTTGGAGGATGCAGAACGTTATCTTAAAAAGGCGATGTCCTGCTTCCACAGCCGTCTACATCAGCGGTTCCCAACCTTTTTTCCTTGTTCCCCCCCTACTTGTGTCTAAGACCAGCTAAGACCCCCCGACCCGTACGTACTAGCACCAAAATAGTCTTTAATTGAAAAAATGAACATTAATTATGTTTTTTTTATACATTTCTCTTTGGTTTACTCTGTAGACTTTGTTTTTCTCCAATGTCACCAATGTATAAAATACGCACAAAAGGACATAAAAGGACATACAAATATTTCTGAAAAATGTCTCTTTTAATATGAGACCAACATTTTTTAACATTTTTCCTTTAACAACCTGTCGGAAGAGGTTAAATGTTGAGTAATGATATAATAATATGGAATGAAATCATTTCCTGTGTTTGTCACCAGTGTATAAAAAACACAAAAAAATATTCAAGACATTCATAAATTATTCCTAACAATGTCTTATGAATGACTCATTCGCGAATATAATTTTTACAACTGCATAATTTCAAAGCAGACAAAGTTTCCCCCCCCCAAAGATCTCTGGCGCCCCCCCAGGGGGGACACTGGTCTACATCCTTCATCAACGTTTTTTTGACTTTTGAACTTGGTAAAAAGCTGGATGGTCCCTCTCCTCGTTAGTCTGGAGGAGAGGAGTGACCAAGGTTACCAAAAAGGATTTCACATTTTGATTTGTGTAAAAATAAGATAATTTTCCACTTCATCTCAGGGGTCGATTTTAAAATGACATTGTTTCATGATCATTTCTTTGCATGATAGAGCTGCATTCTGCATTTGGGGAAGAAGTGTGTTTTTGGTGATTTCCAGAAGTGTTCCTGAGCCCTTGCAGTGATTTCCATTACAGATCCATGCCTTTTTTGTCAATGCAGTACAGCCTGAGGGTCCAGGGATCACTGGAATCCAGTATTGACGTTCAGCCTTCGCCATGCATACGGAGATTTCTCCAGATTTTTTGATGATACTATGAACTGTATATGATGAGATATTTAAAGTCTTCGTTGTTTTGTCCTGAGAGGTCAATTATTCTGAAATCATTTGACAATCCAGATCGGAAATTGGTGAATCTCTTTCCATCTTTAATTCTTTGAGACTTTGACGAAAAATGTAAAAATTACAGGGAAGATTTCATATATACTCACCAGCCACGTTATTAGATACACCTGGTACACGTGATAAAGTGGCCAGTGAATGCCGGTTCATAATTGACTAATGCCTCTGTTTTTCCCTTATACAAGAGACGAGTCTATGATTGATTAGCTATAATATAGACCATTTTTTTGAGTATTTTTAAGATTATTCATTGACCAAAAGGACAAGAGTAAGGAATGAAGGCCAGTCGCTATTCGACTCCTTCACGGGTACAGATCTATCAGTAAACAGCACAGTTACGCTGCAGATATTTCAGAGCTCAGGGTCATAGTCTGTAACTTGTGCAAACTCCAGTCAGATAAAAAATCAATGAGTCAGGCATGAACTACTATATTCAACAGGACAACTCTTCCACTCTTTTTTCTGTGAAAACCCGAGGGGACAAGCTGATGAAAAAGGTTTACACTTAACTGAGCCAATATAATGAATCCACAAACATCACTATATAACAGCTGTGTACAATGAAAAGGGACTGTGTGTTTAATTACAGGTTTTTTTAATGGTTGAAAGAGGAGAGGCATGAATCGTGTTAATTCCCCAAGAAAATAATATTATTAATCACTATTCTATCTAAGCACAAAAAAGTGTTTTGTCTTTAGTCAAACTATATCATTTTCTATGTGAAATCATAGCTGTGTACTAGGCTTGTTTTGAAAAAATCGATTTTCCAATTCTAAATCGATTCTCATATTAATTCCTAAAAATCGATTCTTATGTCTAAAGATCGATTTATTATTTTTTTTTATTTATTTATTTATTTTTTTCATCATTTTTGCCAGGTGAACTTTAATCCCAGTAGTCGGACACACAGTTTGTCATGACACTTCTGAAAAATGGCAGGTGCTTCATGGCAATATGTGTGTGTGGTGACAGAATAAATTAGATAAGCTAAAATGTTTTGTTTACTGCATGAACTGTTGCAATTTCTTTCTTTTTTGCACTTTAAATGGATATTGAAAGGCCTGTTTGAGTTATTTATTTCTTAGTTATTTCACAATAATTATTGTGAAATTATTATTTCACTAGTTATTTTACAGTCATATAATTCATGCAACAGCTCAAAAAACATTTTAAATAACACTAAGCCAAATCAATATCGGCGGCAGTAGCTCAGGTGGTAGAGCGGGTCGTCCAATGATCAGAAGGTCGGAGGTTCGAATCCCGCTCTATCCCAGTTGCTGTCGTAGTGTCCTTGGGCAAGACACCTTACCCAGCTTGCCCCGTGTGAATGTGTATGAATGTGTATGAATGTTGGTGGTGGTCGGAGGGGCCGTTTGGCGCGGAATGGCAGCCACGCTTCTGTCAGTCTGCCCCAGGGCAGCTGTGGCTACAAATTGTAGCTTACCACCACCAGTGAGAATGTGTATGAATGAATAATGATCTAAGTGTAGCACTTTGAGATTCATTGAATGGAAAGTGCGTTACAAGTTAAATCCATTATTATTATTATTATTATTATATCGGATCGAATCGAATCGAATCATGATAATCGATTCTGAATATTAAGAATCGATACCCAGCCCTACTGTGTACGTCATGTCTAATTTCAACATGTACACCTTTTCAAGCAAACTAAAGGTTGGTTATCAGATGGGATACATGCAGTTACAGTATGTGAATCGTGCACCATCAAGCTTCATTCGTCTGCTCTGTGTCTCCAGGCCAGCAGAGACCCGCTTCCTCCGGAGGCGATGGCTGAGATCTTTGAGGATGTCAAGGACATGGGAGTCCTGATAGGCAAAGGAGGAGTATATGGGCAGGTAACTGCACTCACCTTCTGTCTAGTGCAGGGGTGTCAAACTCATTTTGCTTGGCGGGCCGGATTTGACCAATTTTTTTCTCGCTCAAAATAAAAACGGTGTGAATTTTTTTTTTCTAATTCTTTTTTTTTACTATTGTTATCTAATCCAATATTAGTTTAGTTAATTTTAAAGGAAATATGCACTTTATTTACACTCTCATTATGTAAAATATATTTCTTCAGGATCTTTTCTTGAAATTTCTCATTTTCTTTCAAATTAGGCCAGATACTTTTAATATAATTTTACAAAGATAAACAGAAACAAGTATGTTTTTTTATATTTTGCTTTGTATAGGAAATTTAATTAGAAGCAAAATCTTTCTTATTACATCCGAGAGTGTTTCTTTGTGATTTAGAGATTTTTCCAGTACAATTAAGTGTATTTATGGCATTAATTTGAGCCCATACACGTGGACCAAGTCCTATTAGAGCAGATACCTTGTTGTTGCTGCAAGTTTCACGCAAACGCAGCAACGTAACTGACACTTGCAGCGACGTAATGGCGCGGCTCCCCTTAGCACTCGAGTTGTGGAAAAACAAACCGGTTCTCAGCTGGTTCCCAAGTTGAATGAGTTGTGAACCAGAACCAGCCCTGGAACCAGTTTGGTGGAAAATGGGTAAGAGTGACTCTTTAAACATGGCATGAGTCTGAACTGCTGCAACAACATTAGCAGGCAGGCATGCACAGTTATGATGGGTTAATTAGGGATGTGATTGTCTGTTCTTAAAGGATCCAGCAGGTGGCTTTTTAAAAATATAAACAACACTGTTCTCCAGCGATCCATGATGTTGCCTGCAATAATCTGCAATAGGTTATAATGTAAATAAACACTTGCATGTCTGGCAGGCTAATGGTAATTGTTACAGCTCAACAACATGATGTTTTTCAAAAAAACGAACTCCATGAAGACTTTAGTGACATAACTGTAGTTTCCAATATCACATTAATGACTTTCTGCCGTCACTTTCACAGCGACGTCTTAATTAAATGTGAGAACATAAGATGCAAAAACACAAAAGACAGAATAGTGGAAAGATAAGGGGTGTAGACAAAAAATTTGTATAAGATGAAAGTTTTACACAACCTTGTCTGAATGTAATTGGATTTGCATTATAATAAAGGATGCAGTATGTGGAGTATTTCTAAACTGCAGAACGATATAAATAATTCGGGGATAATTATTGGAGGGCAAACTTTCATGTTGGAGTGATGTGTTTTTCTGGTAGTTGTGTTTCTGATGCTTGTTTCTTTTCTGTTCCTTCCCCGCTTAAGACTTTCCGCATCAAACCCCCCATGTGCATCACGATGGAAGATGCACGTTTTTTCCTGGGTGTCTTTGATAAGTCGATCCAAAACTACGTGGAAAAAAGATGAAAGCCAGATGAACTATACGATGCAAAGGACCAAACCTGGAACTTTTCTCAGCAGCGGAATACATTCTTTGTACATCTTTTAAAATGTGAAAATGTCTGAATTAATCAAGATTCCCTCTCTTAATGGCTGGGCACAGCCACCATAAAAGGAACTTTTTTCTATTTTTGCTGTAATGTAATCAACAAAACCAAATACATTAACACATATCACTAATGACATAGGAAGGTCTTTCAGAGTGCCTTTTGTAAAACTGATTGCAACAAGGTCTTTTTGATCTTGTTTTTGTGGGATTATTTGTAAAGTTATGCTTTGTCATTTACAATATCGATGAATAAAGTAATATTCTGTAAATCTGTTGTTTCTAATTTAGTCAATTTGTTACTCACATACCAATAATTCCATTAAGGCTAAACTTGTTTTCTCTAGATTTTAGAAATTATCTCTGGAAAATACAGTTTTGTCTTCATTAAAGAGTGAAATACATCCCTTTATTCACAAACTTTAAAAAAAGAAACATTTTCATGACATAGGTGCACCTTGAAAACATTTATGTACAAAACACTGAATATTCACAAAGCAAACCCACTTGCAAATGTGATCACTGCAAGGAGTGGTATGATTGCATGTTTAAAAGTGTTACTTAGAAATGTTGATGACTGCTTTTCAATAACTTTAATACAACTTAAAAAGATCTGTTTGCACTTACTTTTGAAAATCTACACTTTTTTTTAATGAGAATAAGTCATGGCCCCTCAAACTGTGGTGCTTTTTTTTCAGCCTTAATGAATATTGAAGGTGTTCATATCCAGCCATCCATTATCTATACCTGCTTATTTCTGTTCAGAGTCATGGAGATCTGCTGCAGCGTATCCCAGACCTGGGTTAGGGTTTAGTAGGCCCCTGTAATCCTGGGGATGGCTAATAGATGGATACATATTTTTGGACCGTGGGAGGAAGTTGTAGTAGCTGGAGAAACCTCAAACATGAGGAACACGCGTAACCCCACGCAGAAAGAAGGTGCCTGTTGTGGAAAAACCCATTAAATGCTCTTTAACACGTTCTTTCCAACTAGGTGAATAACTGGACTGAAACTGAGTGTCTAAGTTACCAAGAATAAGATTTGAGAGATCCAGATTTCAGTAGATTTTATTAAACAGCTGCATGCAAAAGACTCAAAACATCCATCAGGTGTCTCGATACAGAATGACGACAAAACAAAGGAAGTATAATGATATTAAGGCACAAAGGATTCATTCTCACGATTAGAGTAGATAAAAAACATCTTTAAGGTCAGTTTTAATCTTTTTTTGAGCAGACTAGTCTGTACACTTAGGGCCCGATTTACTAAGATCCTAAATAAAGAGTACTAAATTGCGTGTGCACTGAAAAGGTTTGCACGTGCTGTTGTTGTGTGGTTTGCGGGTGATCAACTAAGAATGCTTGCGCAATTGATAACAGGTGCAAACCGCAGTATTTAAATGAGGTGTTGCGCGTCTTACGGTTTGTTTGCGCCATGGAGAGTGGATGGAAAGCAGGATAGTCGCAAGCGCAAAATGAAATTTGACGCGGTGGAGTTAGAAATATTAGTGGAAGAGGAAAATAAACATATTCATGAACTACAGCAAAGAAATTGAAACATTACCAAAAGTGTTGTGCCGTATTCAGCACCCCTGGCGTGAAAAGCACCCCCTCGTCGACATATACCCACAGATCTCTTATTCACGAGTACGGTAAATGTCAAAAAGGACTAAATGCTCATGTTTAATTTACTACAAATGACAACGTACACACAATGACAAAAATTATATTCTCATTCCGTGTCACGTTCTGTTTAGTGTCCAGTTTTGTGTTAATGATTCATGTTTAAATGCGCTCATGGATTCCACAATAGTCATACTTTCCCACAATCACAGTCACAGATAACAAAAAAAGGGTAAATGGTTATTGATGTCATTAATTAATAGCCGGCTTACTGTGTTGTCTTCCATAATATTCGTAAATATATATAATATAAACTCCTAAGTATGTGTTTGTGTGAATGTGTATGAGGGGGTGCTTTTCACGGCAGGGGTGCTGAATACGGCACAACACCACAATAACAGCAGCCATCGGTGCGTAATGCTGGGCAGATTAGCACCTTCCTTTCGAACATATTAAATACAGACGCAATCACAATCACCGCAATTACTTTCGGGCTTGGTAAATCTCATTGGGTGTGGTAATGAACCTATTTGCATTTTCCCCTCCCAGTTTTTAGCGCTTTCTGGCGGGTACGCCCCATATTGATTATTCATCAGGGCAAAACTACTAAATGAACAGCGTGTGCTATTTTGCTCATTTGAGAGGCGCAGTCCTCTTTGCACGCTGTTAGTAGATCAGCTTGCACATTGGTTTGCGGGTGATGTCAAGTTTGCACGCGTTTTTACGCACGCAAACCTTTAGTAAATCAGGCCCTTAGTCAGGCCAAGCCTATAATTTGCTGCTCAGCAGTTTTAGTTTAATCAAGTGGCCAAGGCTGAATTTTCCATCCCAGCCGCTGCCAGGATTTCAACCAGGAACCTTCTTGCTATGAGGCAAAAACAACCACCAAACAACCGCTCAACAACACAGAGTAATATATTCAAGTTTTTTTTCACAACTTATGTTTCTTTATGCACCAGAGCTGGTATGAAATTGGTTAAATATACGCCAGAAAGCGTCCCATAAAATTGTCTGATTTCCTTCATTTTCACCCTTGACTTGAACAAGTTGCGGGGTGCCGACGCCTGCTGAGTGCAATGATATTTCAACCCTGTGTTTGAGCTGTTATTCATCACTTTTTACAATGATTGGGTGCAGAATAATGAGATTTGCACACTAATAAAGAAAATTCTGACAAAACTTTTAAATGTATTGTACATTTATCTTGCCATATCTAAATTATTGTGTGGAAGTGTGGGGTAATACCTATGTAAGTAACATCTCTCCCCTGTTTGTGCTACAGAAAAGAGCAGTGAGAGTCATTCACAGGGTCGGCTTCAGAGAACCATCAAACAGATTATTTATTTCGGCAGGTTTGTTGAAAATGGCGGATATAGTTGAACTTCAAACTTTAAAAATAATGTTTAAAGCAAAAAATAGATCGTTACCAGAACAGTTACAAAATTTGTTCAGATTGGAGGATGAGGACAACAGACTTAAACATGATTTCAAACATACTTTTGCAAGGCTAAACATAAAACAAATGTGTATTTCTGTTACAGGTGTAAAAATATGGCATGGACAAAGCAAGGAACTGAAAAGTTGCACAAGTTTGTATCAGCTTAAGAAAATGTTTAAAAAAGAAAAGATAGGGCTTGGAGCCAGAGGGGCGTAAGTGGCATTTTGGGCGAATATGAGTTCTATATATCAAATTAAAGGTCTCGATGAGCTCTATCCAATGGTGCCAAAAAGACCTATCTGAGGTCAAACTGTATTGAATAAAGCAACAAAACAATAAAGACCTAACACAAAAGTGTGAATAATGTTTGGAGCCAGAAGGGCGTAAGTCCACTTACGCCCTTCTGGCTCTGAAAATTACATGTAGGACCATGTAGGACCCACATGTTTGTTCAGAGCCAGAAGGGCGTAAGTGTAGTTGGTGCCCTTAAACAGCATTCAGGAGTCTGGTCACAGCCAGATGGAGTGTGACAGTGTGCATGCTGCAGTGGAAACTGCGAGAAGAAAGGTTCCAATCTACTCCCCTGATGGCTACTACACCCTTGTGAGAGTGGCAAGAAAGAACAAGCCATACTCCGTACATGAACTTGGTCACAAGGAATTCCTGGACTTCAAATCTTTCTCCAATCACATACTCAAAAACAAAACCAAAGATGAGGAAGGATAAGAAGTGCATTGGCAGAAGATTAAATGGTTTCGCTACACAAAAGAAGAACCCAGAACAATCTTCTTCAAGAATGATTTCACCGACCCAACCTTCCGAGAACTGAAGGTGGCAAAGCAGGCAACCAGGGGCACCAGGAGCACCCATTCCGTGTCCAAACCAAGCTCAATGTATGAAAGTCCTCCTGGGATCAGTACATTGAAGAAGAAAGATCTACTCACCCTGTGCAGCAATGGACCAAACCTATTCCTCACACATACACAGAGTTCTACAATGCTCTGACAGTGAACAGTGAGTAGAACTAAACAGACTAGTGAACAGAAAAGCAAATACGATGCGACATGATTCTTTGGATGTGGTCAGTGAATAGACTCACAGAGTAATTGAAATGGTTGAACAAAAAAGAAAAGTGAAATGAGTAAAAAGAACATGAGAACTGTCTATTGTATATGTGGCAGGTCGGGTGTTGCTCTGCTCCACCCCCTCCCACTCAATCGGCATCACCTGTGCTTGATTGTTAATCAGCACCACCTGATAAGTACTGCGCTCCTGCAGGTCGCATCCTCTCTCTGGCATTTACCTGGAAAGGACCTGTGCGGCGTTGTTGGCAGGATACACTGTTAGAGGACAGAGACGTGACTTCCATTTTTCTGTTTATTAGGGTGAAATAGTTTTTTTGTCCCCTCCTTTTTTTTTGTTTCTGTTGGCTTACGTTAGTAGTTTTGGTGTGTGTGGAGGCAGCAGTGAAGACGGAGCGGCAGCATCTTTTTCTTTTCCTTTTTGCCAGTGGTAACACAGGTCTCCATTTTGAAAGTAGTGGGTGTGGTCTCCGCGGTTTGCCATGGAGGAAGAACTTCAGGAGCTTAGGGAGCTGGTGGCACAGCTTAAAGCAGACAATGAGCAGCTGTCTCGAGCGAGGGATGCTTCTCAGGCCAGTTCCAGCAGAACGGATCCCGCTTCTGTCACTTCAGGTGCTCCTCCAGCTGCAAGTACTAGCGCCACGGCCACTGAACGGTTGGTTGTTATACCTAGAGATCGCAGGTGTCCCATGTTTAACGGCAGAACGGGTATAGGCATAGTTGAGTGGAAGGAAGAAGTACAGGCATGTACACGGGCACGCCACTTCTCTGTTCGTGATCGGGCCTTTTTCATTCTTGACCATCTAGAAGGGGAAGCCAGAGAGGAGATCAAATATCGGCCCCGTGTGGAGAGGGAAGACCCAGACAAGGTTTTAGCTATCTTGACTGAGCTTTTTGGTTGTGTTCAGTCGTATGTAACACTGCAGCAATCTTTCTTCTCTCGAAAGCAGCAGGAAGGGGAGACGCTGTTGGAGTTCTCCCTGGCTCTGATGGCCCTGATGGAGCGTGTCAAACATTCTGCACCAGATGATTTGCCAAATGCTGAAATTCTTCTTCGCGACCAGTTCGTAGAGCATGTGCTAGATGGTGCCCTTCGCAGGGAATTGAAGCAGTACGTTCGCCGCCATCCCACTGCTTCTTTGCTTGAGACACGTGGAGAGGCCATTAGATGGGAGAGGGAAGGGTCTCCAAGGGAGGCTAGGGAACGTAGCCACTCTCTTCCTTCGGCCTATGGTCTTCAGTATGGGGTCCAGGGTAGCTCTCGCCCCGCCCCACTTGTCTCACCCCATGATTCAGAGTTGAGTGAAGTGAAGATGCTCTTGAAGCGTCAGCAGGAACAGCTTGACCAGTTGACTCGGACCATGGCTTCGTTTCAGGCTCGTCCCTTTCCAGCACGGCCTCCTCGCAACGGTCCTGTGATCTGCCGAAGGTGTCAACAGCCAGGTCACTATGCCAGCGATTGTGATGGGGAGCGGGTCCCCCCCCATCCCCGTACTGGTTCTGCCACTGGTCGGTCTCTTACTGTGGCTGGGTCTTCGCGCTTTGCACCCCAGTCGGAAAACTGAAGCCCGCTGAGCTGAGGAGCCAAAGCTCAGATGGGGAGGTTGGAGGCTCGCAACAAGACCTCATCGGTCGAATAATGGCGCCCTGCCCACATATCGATGTTCTGATGGGTGGGACCACTGTCTCGTGCCTGTTGGACAGCGGGTCCATGGTGTCCACGATTCCTGAAAGTTTCTTTGTTGAACATTTTGCACCATGGGGCCAAGAGCGCCTTCAGTCTTGTAATTGGCTACAGCTACGAGCAGCCAACGGTCTTTGTATTCCTTACATTGGCTATTTAGAGCTGGATGTCACTTTGTGTGGGAAGGTGGTCCCTGGTTGTGGGGTCTTAGTGGTAAAAGACCCTCCCGGTGCTGCATCTGTTGCCCCTGGGATTTTGGGGAGCAACATCATCCGTCGATGTTATCGGGAACTCTTCGAGGTCTACGGTCCTGCTCTTTTCGATGCTCCCTCAGTGGTTCAAGCTCCAGTGCCTGTCCTTGAAGCTTTACAACGGTGCCATCAGGCCACCACAGAACCCCAGAGGAACCTCAAGGGTTTCGCCAGGGTCCGCGGTAGATGGGCGGTACGCATACCTGGTGGGGTAATGAAGCTTGTGGCCGCCACTTGTCCAGAACAGCTGGCTGGTCAGGCTGTGCTGTTTGAACCAACAGAGTCCCGCCTACCTGCAGGGTTATTGGTGTCTCCTTGCCTTGTCCAAGTCATTCGTGGTACAGCTTATGTCCCAGTGGTCAATGTGGGAACAACTGATGTCCGCCTTCACCCACGTACTGGTCTTGGTTCCCTGAGTAGGGCCCAGGTTGTCAGCTTACCTGCTGGTGTGACTGAGGTGAAGCCCACTATAGCCTCAATCTCATCGCAGGCAGCTTCTGGTGTGGCACTGGGCGGCATCCAAGCCATGGACCTGTCTGCTTTGACAGAACAAGAACAGATGGGTGTACATGCTTTGTTGCAGAGGTATCAGTCAGTTTTCTCGAACCATGAAGGCGACTTGGGTTGTACTAACCTCATTTCGCACGAAATCCACTTGCTTGACGAGGCTCCAGTGAGACAGCGGTACCGAAGAATCCCCCCCTCGGAGTATGAGGAGGTGAAGGCTCACATTGATCAGTTGCTCGAAGCCAAAGTGATCCGGGAAAGCAACAGCCCCTTTGCTTCTCCCATTGTCCTTGTCCGTAAAAAGGATCATAGTCTCCGCATGTGCGTTGACTACCGCCTACTTAATAGAAAAACACGGAAGGACGCATTCCCTCTACCTCGCATTGAGGAGAGCCTTGATTCACTTGCCGGAGCTTGCTGGTTTACCACTCTTGACTTGGCGAGTGGCTATAATCAGGTCCCTGTTGCTGAGCAAGACAAGCCGACACAGGTCCTTTCCAGGTAAATGCCAGAGAGAGGATGCGACCTGCAGGAGCGCAGTACTTATCAGGTGGTGCTGATTAACAATCAAGCACAGGTGATGCCGATTGAGTGGGAGGGGGTGGAGCAGAGCAACACCCGACCTGCCACATATACAGTATTTGAAAAAAATACTGAATGAAATGAAAAAATGAATGAATGCAATGAAATAAATTGAATAACTCATGAATTGCCAATCAGAAGTGTGTTTAGCAAGTTCTTTTACTTTTATTACTGTCTGTACTGTTCAGCAGATGCCCAGAATGGGTTTAATGTTAAATATTCAATCAATTCCCCTTTTGTTGCCCAATTTATTCCCCAATTATTGTCTGCATTGTTCAGCAGATACGCCCAATATGTCCATAGGAGACTTAGAATGTTTGGTGCCAAAAAGGCGTATCTGATGTTTTTGCCATATTTTTTTGATTTTAAAATGTTTTAGAACATGTTCATTATGTTAATATGTCATAGGTTTATTACTTAAATACTCATTCATATATGTATGTCTGTGGTTGCAATGTTGTGGTTTAAGATTAATAAATACAGTTGATTGAAGTGTGGTCAAAATTTTGTTTTGTCTCTCCTGTAAAGTTTGTCAAAAGCCACTTACGCCCCTCTGGCTCCAAGCCCTAAGTGCCTACAAAAAAGAAGGAGAAAGAGAGAAAAAATAGATAGAGTGGTATTTTTTTTTTGTTTTCTTGTTATAAATATGTGATAGATAGATTGGTGTTCAGTAAGTCAACGTAACTGTATTAACAGAGAGGGGCAGGTATCATACGTTTTCTTCTTCCTGCTCCTTTTCTTTCATGGTGATAATGTGTACTTTATGACATTTTGTACAACATTATTAAGATTATATACCATGAATGGAATAAATGAAATGAAATGAAAAAAATAAATATTTAACCAGATAAAACCTGACATGACAATAATTTATACATTAAGGTTTAAAACTAGACAGACTTTAACTAACATTTACAGTTCACACCTCTCATTCAACTCATGCTTACTCAAGGGAAGGTTGGGCATCCTTTAAGAGCTTCAGCAGGAAAAAAAACACAACTAACTAACTACATAATACAAGGCGAGCGGATGCCACTGGTTACACATTTATGCCAGTGATGTTGCAGGGAATCATTGATTGCAGGTTTTCCACCCATCACCTTATTAAAAGCCATGAAGCTGATGTTGAGCATCAAACACTTAAGGGACAAGAGCTACTATCAGACATCTGCACTCGCTGAACATGCATAAACTAAGAGGCTGCCAGGCAGCCTTGAAGGGACTCTCCAGCTGTTTCCCCACTGCAGCCAGCTTTCACCTGGGAGGTGGTGAGTTATCATTGAGATGAACAAAATACATAATATGCAGGTTTATTTTAAGGTACTGTAGCTTTTGACTAATGCAGTATTTCCAGAAACTCATGTGGACATTTTTCAATGCCGATTTGGTCCAATTAATGCTGGATGCCCATCCTGACGCAGCCCCACATGTACAGGGAGGATTAATGTTATTCATGATTTCAATACCTACTATAATTGTAGGACAACGTGTTGGCGTGTGAGGGAAACTCAGGAACCTGACGTAGTCACTGAAGATGTAAACCACAATAGAATACAACCAAAATAGAAATAAAATAAAGATAATTAAGATGACAAAATCTTAAACGTTTCGCTCACATTGTATCAATTAGAATGATAATATTGGTAATATTGGACGGTTCATGAGATTTCTGCCCTGTGACAATATTAAGTTTTGTCAGACATGTTCTAACTGTTGTATCAGATTATAGAGTACGGTTTCAACATATTATTTAATATTTTATAATAGATCTGCATGTTCTGTAACAGTACTGTTTTTATTTTCTTCTTTGAATAGCTTTCAAGAACTATAATTATTGGAACCTAAATAGTAATTTACTGATAAAGGATTTTATATATATATATATATATATATATATATATATATATATATATATATATATATATATATATATATATATATATATATATATATATATATATATATATATATATATACATTTTTATCCCCATTTTATCCCCAGTGCTCCTACCTAAGTGAGTCCTGGGCATCCGTCCCTCTAACAACCCAGGCCAGGAGGGTTCAAGTCTCCTCCTTACTTGAAGAGTGAGCAAGCTGCTTCTTTTCACCAGACAGGACCATATCTGTCAAGTCTCCCGTTTGGGCCGAGAAACTATCGTATTTTACCCCTTTTTCCCACCAATAAATAAAAAACAAGAAAAAAAGAGAGGAAAGTAAAGAAAAGAAAAAGAAAAGTAAATAAATAAAAAAGAAAGAGAAATAAGAAAAAAAGAAAAAAAGGAAATAAATAAAAAAAGAAAAAAGGAAAAGAAAAAAGATCAAAAACTTTAAAGAAAAAATAGAAAAAAAGAAACAAAAGAGAAAAAGAAAAAAAAATAGGAAATAAAGGAAAGGAAAAGAAGGAAATGAATAAAAAAGAAGAAAAAGAAAAAAGGAAGTCAATTTAAAAAAGGAAAGAAAAAAGTAAATAAAGAAATAAAGGGAAAAAAGTAAAGAAAGAAAAAATAGAAATAAAAGTAAATTAATAAAAAAGAAGAAAGGAAAGAAAAAAAAAGTAAATAGATAAAAAAGAAGAAAGGAAAGAAAAAAGAAAAATCAAAGTAAATAAATAAAAAAGAACAAAATAAAGAAAAAAGTACATAAATTCAAAAAAGGAAAGAAAAAAAGTAAACAAATAAAAAATAAGACAAAATGGGAAAAAAGTAAAGAAAAAGAGTGAGCAGGCCGTTTCTTTTCACCAGACAGGACCATATCTGTCAAGTCTCCCGTTTGGGCCGAGAAACTAACGTATTTTACCCCTTTTTCCCGCCATCTTCCCGTATTAGTATTTTCCCGTAAATGTCCCGTTTCATAATATAATAATTAAAAAATTTTAAGCATTATTGTGTCTCTCCAAACTGAAATGTCACATATCTCGCAAGAATTTCCCCTTGCTGTAGCCTGGTTCTTGCGAGGTTAGTGGCGACAATGGGAGCAAACTCGGAACAACAAATCAAAGAGATGGATGGATGTAACGACAGAGAAGACATTGATTTCTGCCCAAAAAACAAATACTTTGTGTAAACATCATTTAACTTTCCCAAAGAGGAGCAGAACAGACTCAGTTCCCCGTCCTGAGAGATGTGTAACTGTGATGTTAGTGTCTCTGACGGGGGAAGGACCGATGTCCGTCAGAAAAATGCGTCTGTGTATCAGTCATGAAGGCCAGAGAGCCTCAAAATGAAAATGACAAATAGGGCTTGGTCACCAAGGTGCATTGTGGGACGCGGCGGCCGTGTTGGCAGCCTCGTGAGTGTAAACAAACAGCAGTGTAGTAGCAGTGAGTAGCACCAAGTGAACAGACGGAACGCAAAAAAAGATGTTAAAATGCCGGAAAAGAACTGGAATTTAGCTGGATACCTTAAACAAGGAAACCAGGGACCGGTATATGGAGAAAATAATGATTATTAACGGTTTGGATCCATATGAAATCCTTACTAAAGAGTGGAGCTCCGACGAGGATTTACTGCTGCAGTTCTGCACAACCGACGTCTTAGGCTACCTTGTTTAGGAGTGTTTGGCAGCTGCTTTGGTAAATGTTTGACTCGCCATGTGTTTCAATAAATTTGTATAATAGTACAACATACAGTACATGTTTTGTATTACTCTTACTTTTCTTTTCTTTTTTGACTGCTATATTATGCTGAAGAAGCTCCGAGGCGTGAGCAATATTTTTGTTTTCCTTGTGAGATTATTTTTTTCCTCTGCAGCTACAAATAGAGTTAATATTTTTTCCTCAACAAACTAGTTGTATCTGCAGATTGGGGTTAATCGCACCACAGAGAGCTGGCCAGCAACTGCGTTTAGCTCGAGAAGTGGGGAATAAAACCCGTGTGAATGATCCGACCCGGGTCTGTGTGAGTGTTTGTTTGTGGTTTACTGTGGAAGGTTATGTTTGCTCGTCTTTTTCAAGCGAGCCGACGACTCTTTTACTCTGTTATCTCAGATACTTGGCCTCCGTGGTTCTGCCTCCAAGCAGGAAAGCGGTGAAAAGTTAAACCATTAGCGATCTTTTCCCCAGGTCTGTTATGTGTGGAGCTGCTGCAGCTACAACACAGCAACGGGTTACCATGGTTTACAGAATAACAGAAAGTAACGATTACAAGTACCAGTAGGCTAAGACAAAAAGAAGAGGGAGCACATCTGTACACAGTAGGCAGTGGTCTGAAGAGCAGCTAAGACGTCAAGACGACCAAGCCCTATTAAAAGAAAATGTAAATGTTTCACTTGAAGACAAACTATGTGAATATAAACTGAAAATATTTCAAATAAATAAATGTGCTTAAATTGCCTTTTGTGTTTTTGTTTAGGCTCTAAACATTTTTAAAAAAAATCCCCAAATGTCATATGCATGAAAATAAATAAAAGGCTGCATTTCTCTTTGAGAATATTAATTGAATTGATTTTTCACAGGGGCAATATCTCAGCAGATGTTCTTTAAATCCCGAAACACAGACATCCCAGAGATCCCAGAGATGCCACCATGCAGTTTCAAACCGGAGGAGTACAAGGTAGGACCGATGACGCAGCTCTGCAGGACTCTGATGGCTTGACTAATAATTATTTTTTAATCCTGGTATGATGTATCATATTTGATACACGTTTAAGCCCTCTGCACTTCACCCCATAATCAAAGCAATAAAAACAATTAGTTCACTTTTTTTTTGGTTTAAATTCCTCCAAAATTAATAAAATAGTTAAAAATATTATTCGAAATGTTTATAGAGGTACAAAAAGTATGAATTACAAAATTCTTAAAGACAAAATTGGGTGTGTTTTTAATATCAACATACACTCTTGCCCATAAAGTTGGAAACAAAATTATTTCTAATTTTATAGGCAGCAATCTATGATATACGTTTAAAATAAAATAAGAAAGGAGTTTCTGTCTTGTTTTGCAAAGGTTTAAATAGTCTTGGCAGGCACTGAATTAACATTTTCCCACATTCAGCTCTTTTCCTTTCAGCTTTTTCCTTTCGGGGCTTGCCACAGCGGATCATCATATTTCATCTGTCCTCCGTCTCCTCCACTCCCAGATCAAACAGCTGCATGTTCTCTTTCACCACATCTATAAATCTCCACTTCGGTCTCTTTTGCCGCCTGCCTGGTAGATCCATTGCCAGCATCCTTATACCAATATAAAACACTACTCATCCTTTGCAGATATCCAAGCCATCTTAATCTGGCCTCTCCAACTCTGTTTCCTAGACATCTAACCTGAGCCGTTCTCTGGTGTGTTCATGTCTAATCTGGTTCATCCCGGTCCCTCGTAAAGAGAACCTCAGCATCTTCAGCTCTGCTACCTGCAGCTCTGCCTCCTGTGTTTCTGTCAGCGCCGCTGCCACTGTAGCTTGTCTCATAGACCTTCCCTTTGACTGATGCACCGACTCTCTTGTCTTTCTTTTCTCACGCTCTCCATTAGGTCTAAAGATCGATTTAATTTTTTAATTTTTTTTTTTATTTATTTATTTATTTATGTTTTTTTTTTTTTTCATCATTACATTACAACTTTTGGTTATTTTTTTGTTTATCCTCAAAAAAGGAATGTTTTGTTGGACACGAGAATAACTTGTGCCAAGTTTTTGCCTTTAAATATGTTTAAAGGTATGAAAACATTAAAGTGTTAGGTTATAATTGCATAAATTGTCTATATTTCATTACTTTATATACTGTCTTGGGGTTACATTTGCAAAAAATGCTAAAAACCAAATGCTCAAAAATTTAAAACCAAAATAGACCAAAAATGGAACAAATAAAAACGGAATGTGGGAAAAAAATAAAACCGATTTCATCCGTCTCTGTTTCCTCCCTGGATCTGTTTGGTAATTCTGACCCACGATGTTTCTGAAAGCAGTTCTATCTCATTCTGGGAGCTGATTGGTCCTTACAGCATCATTAGCTGCAATACTTGCTGTTTAATCTCAATATAATACTAGTAGTAATATTTTGCATAAATACAGTCATATAATTCATGCAACAGCTCAAAAAACAGTTTTAATAACACTAACCCAAATCAATATCGGAATCGAATCGAATCGGATCGAATCAGATCTTGATAATCGATTCTGAATCTTAAGAATCGGAATCGAATCGATTCTTGACATTTGAATCGATCCCCAGCCCTACTCTCCATTGCTCTTAATGGTTGACCCCAAGTGCTCAAACACCTGCACCTTCTCCAGCTCTCGTAGCCTCATTATCCCACTCACCTCTCCTTTTCATTAACACACATGTACTCTATGTTGCTATGACTTTCATTTTTCTTCCTTTTAGTGCATACCTCCACCTCTGCAGGTTTTCTTCCACCTGTTCACCTTTCTCACCGTGAGAGCACTATGTTACCTGCAAGCATCAAGTTGAAGGGGATTCCTGCCCAACCTCATCTTTGATGTAGCCCCGTCTCCACTTCAAATCTCTCTGTCTCTGTACAACATACTTTCCCTGTGCGATGCTGCTCTCATATCCTGCAGCAATCTAATATACTACTTCCTCATACAATACCACAGCTCCTCTTTTGGCACCAACCTCGAAATCCACGGACACCATAGTGCAGCTCCCTCTGACATTGTCTATACCAGGGGTCGGCAACCCAAAATGTTAAAAGAGCCATATTGGACCAAAAACATAAAAAACAAATATGTCTGGAGCTGCAAAAAATGAAAGGTCTTGTATAAGCCTTAGAATGAAGACAACACATGCTGCATGTTTCTATATTAGTTGTAGTTGGGGAATTTTTTTTTTTTCATTAAGCACTTCGAGAAGTAGTTCTGTAGTAAGTAAGTAAGGTAAGTGTCGATGCAAAATTTCATTTCTACTCTCCCTCGCTGTTCAAACAGCCACCGCTTCTGAACAATGGCGGAGCTCGAGCCGGCGGAGAGAGCTGGTTGTGGGCGTGGTTTCAGCAGCGGAGGCCGAACCTATGGAAATCTGCTCCCGTCGTGAATCACGACGGGAGCAGATTCTAATCTGCTCAAAAAAATTCACGTGACACTGGGGGATTCTGTCGGGCGGGGGTCAGAGACCTTACAGAAATTCATGGTATTTTGTCTCCCCTGTGCTGGCAGGGTGAGGGGAGACCACTTTATATATGTTAAAACAAGAAAAAACGTGTTTTTCATAATATGTCTCCTTTAAGTTGTTATTTATTTCCCGATATATGTTTTGATAAATGTGTATAGTTTCATATACCAACTGTTGATGCAATTTTACAAATCTAAAATATCTAAATATGTAAAATAGTTAATGAAGAGTGTTTGACTTAAAGCATTAAACCAGGGGTCGGCAACCCGCGGCTCTTTAGCGCCACCCTAGTGGCTCCTGGAGCTTTTTCATAAATGTTTAACCTTTTTTTTCCTTTTTTTCTCTTTTTTCCTTTTCTCCTTTTTATCCCTTTCTTCTTTTTTTCTCTTTTCCTTTTTTAATCTCGACATTTCGACTTTTTTCTTGACATTTCGACTTTTTTTCTCGACATTTCGACTTTTTTCTCAACATTTCGACTTTTTTCTCGAGATTGTGCTTCAACATTAATCTCGACATTTCGACTTATATCTCGAAATTTTGACTTTTTTCTCGAAATTTTGACTTTTTTCTTGACATTTTGACTTTTTTCTCGACATTTTGACTTTTTTCTCGAGATTTTGACTTTTTTCTCGACATTTTGACCTTTTTTTCTCAACATTTCGACTATTTTCTCGATTGTACTTCAACATTAATCTCGACATTTCGACTTTTTTCTCAACATTTCGACTTTTTTCTTGACATTTCGCCTTTCGCCATTTGCCTTCATTCTAAGGCTTATACATACAAGACTTTTCATTTTTTGCGGCTCCAGACATATTCGTTTTTTGTGTTTTTGGTCCAATATGGCTCTTTCAACATTTTGGGTTGCCAACCCCTGCATTAAACCATCATGACACCATTAGTTTTATAACATTTCTTCCGTGTGATTCTTTGTATTTAGGGTATGTCCAAGGAGCAAATGATGAAGATCCGCAACCAGAACGTCAACCCCATGACTATGAAGATTACTTATTATAAGAGGCCAGTGTTCATCCACCAGGGACACATGCAGTGGCTGTGGGATGTTGACGGGAAGAGATATTTGGATTTATTTGCTGGTGTGGCTACAGTTGGTGTGGGCCACTGCCACCCGTAAGGTCCAATTCTTTTTAATGCCAGTGACAATCAGTTTTATTTGTGTATTCTGTTCATATTCTATTATTATACTTTATTTACATAATAAAGTTGTAAATGGGTGTGCCTTGATGTTACACGACATTCGTGAACACAGGAAAGTGAGAGCAGCGGCTGAGAAGCAGATGAAGAAGTTGTGGCATACCACTAACATCTACGTCCATCCAGCACTTCAGGAGTATTGTGACAAATTAGCCTCCTACCTGCCAGATCCTCTCAAGGTGAGCTGGACCGGTCAAGTATAGCAGTAGGAGCCTGGAGATTCTCCCTGCCACTAATGGAAAGTATATCTGTCTGCGTCATTGTCCAGGTGATATATCTGACCAACAGCGGCTCAGAGGCCAATGACCTGGCCATGCTGATGACTCGGCTCCATACAGGAAACTTCGATATAATCACATTCAGGCATGTATTTTACAGTTATTTTTAGCAATACTTTATAAAAAATTTTGCTGCAACAAAATCTTCATTCTGTAAAGGGTTGTACTTTAAAGCAGCACTATGTAACTTTTCCACCTTAATATAATATTTCATCATCATCATTGTGATGGTACATCAACTTCCAACAGGTTTAATGAACCTCTGTCATGGTCTGAGGGGTCTGTATCGCCTTCACTGGCACTATGTAACTGTTGCGGCTTCTCTATCAAAACTTTTGTGAGCCGCTACTGAGCGGGTCAACACAGTCAAAACAAAAGACAGACGCGGATCCAGCGTCACCTCCAAGTTGATGCAATTTAATGATAGTCCAGCAAATTATAATTTATGCAAAAAGTATCCATCAAAAAGGCAAAAAAAAGGCTTCTTAATCTATTTCTGCGATCTGCCCTTTGCAGTCAAAAAACTGTCCCGCTTCCCACTCTCACACTATTCCCTTCATCTGCAGGTGTCAATAATCACGCATTTAATCACTGCAGACGCAAAGGAGGGGGGCGAAGACAACGCAACAAACCAACAAAAAATGATTCTTTCTGAACTTATCTGATACAACACAAACAATACCATGTCCCCACAAAACCAATTCATATACACCTTTCAAATAAAGGATTAAGTAAATTTAAACTAATCAAGATTCATTTTGGCCTCAACAGTAACTTTGAGGAGCATGGTAGGAACCCTTCCACACTAAAATACTACACATTTTTACGGCTTTGACTGCTTTACGGCATACGTCACTTCCCCCTCCTTCCCGATTCGTAGTCGAGATGAAAGCTGGGCGGGGCGTGGAGCGCAGAGCTCAGCAGGAGCTGGTATCATGGCCGAAGCTGCGGAAAAAACAAAGAAAATGAAAGTTTTATCGGAGGAGGCGAAAAAAAGAAAGCGGGAGAGTAACAAGCTAAATGCTCGGACAAAAAAAAAAAAAAAATTAAAAAAATTAAAAAAAATGCCCGGACAAGAATAAACATTGGCCCGGCGTTCACTCGCTGGCGTGAGCTGAAAGACGAGGAGGGATGTCCGACAAGAGAGACAGAATTGTTATGACACAAATGTAAATGTAGAGTTCTATGTTCAATACGAATCAAAATTAGAATGTTTTCACATATGTGAAATTCGTCTTGGGTTCTAGTATTTTTCCTGAGAACTGTAAAAATTGTGCAGGGCTGATCTGCAAAATATAAGAAATGGGCATTCAGTTATTCACAGGTTATAAATTATTTTTTTATTTTGTCAGTAAGTATGTTGGACTACTAATTTATGACGAATTCCCTCTAAAAAACGTGACAGGAAAAAGGTGCAGTAGTAATTTGGGGCGCATTATCTCGCTGAAACAGTCTCACTAATAAAACCAAGTTGAACTTAGTGATTTTCAACATCATCATATTATATTGTTTAGCCAAAAATAGATACATTACCTCTTCGCTATCCATCCTGCAAACGACCGCTGAAAACAGAAAAGTAGTTTTGAAAGTCCGTCCCGTCTTATTTCATTCACTACCAAAACAAATGCACGCGACGGGGACAGGATCTTTCCAGCATTACGCGCTGGTGCTCATGGGAAACGTAGTGTTCTTTCTAGTAAAGCACTACCGCTTTTGTCCAAAGGAGCCGCCAAACTCAACAAAAGCTGAAAGTTACATTGTGCTGCTTTAAGGATATTTTTATGACCAGTTTTGCCTTGATTCCTAATATTTGTAATAACCTTTTTTTTTTGAATGATTCAGTTTAAGTTTAACACAGACAAACTAAATCTGATAATTAATATCAGATACTCACAAATGTCTGTTTTCTTCTGTCTTTCAGAGGGTCGTATCACGGCGGCACCCAGCAAAGCATGGGTCTTACCTCCAATTCATCATACAAATATCCCATTGCAACAGGTGCAGGATGCACAAATGTATGTATACATTAAATAGGCCATGAAAATTGGGATTTTCCCAGTTTCTCAGTGTATGTGGCATAAAAATGTTTTGCCCAGTGTTTTTTTCTGTGACTTGGTGATATTACCATAAAACATATTTGTAAAAGTTTTATCCAGTAGTTTTTGTCACTAGTCACATAGCACAGAGAGTTGCAAGCACTCTGGTCAGTGCAGGCAAGCCGGTCAAGTACCTGTAATGTTTTGAATTGTATTGTTTCCCTGGGAAAGATGTGCCTTGAAGACAACATGTATTAATCTAAAATTGCAGTGACCACAATGTTAGTTTGTGATTTAATGCTGCTGCAGTCACAGAAGTTCAGTTCAGTTCCGTTCTGTTGAACTTTATTGTACCAGAAGGTAAATTACTAATAATAATCAATACATACAACATAAACATAAACCATAATCACAACATAAAAGGATAAAACCATTTTTTTTTCATGAGGGTTATAGCAGTAGATATAAAACTACGTTTGAAACATTTAGTTTTCTATATCTGTGTCCTGACTGACGTAGCTGGACGTGGTCGTGGAGTGGATTAGACTTTTAAAATAGATCCAGACATGTTTATATCAGTCTGGATTCATGTGCTGCTCTCTCGTTACCTTACTGGACTTACTGAAAGATCCAATTTCTGGATGCAAAATTAATTTTACAAAATCTAAAATCCTGCCTTTTGAAATGAATTTCATATGAACATTAACCTGACCTCGTAAAACCTTTTCGCTGGGTACTGGATGGATTCACATATCTGGGGGTTAAGATAACACCTAAAATGAGTCAACTTTATGCGGAAAATGGCAGCCTCATGGTAAAACGCATTAAAGACAAGATGCTGAGCTGGAACAAGCTTCCTGTAACCTTTCTTGTCAAATTCATTAAGATGACAATTCTGCCCAAAATTATGTACCCTCTATCTATGCTCTTCATATCTTTGAAAAGAAACCACTAAAGATATAAATAAAACTATCTCTGACTTTAAATGGACTGGCTGGAAGCCTAAAATTAAACGGAATGACTATTTGCACCAGGGTACAAACGCAAGCCCCCACCAGCTGAGCTGTATTCCAGGCTTCATGACGATCTCTTTGTGAATTTTGGATATAAGCATTTTAATAACCATGTCTACCTCATACTGCTGCAACTTTCACTTTTTTTTAAATTGTATATATGTTAATAAGAGCTGTCATTTGTCTATTACTGTTTGCAATCATTTAAATCTGGGTTCAGTGAGCGAATCAACCAAAGACAAGTTCCCTGTCTGGCATGTTCAAACTTGGCCAATAAAGCTGATTCTTATTCTTATTCGTATTCTTAAAATCAAACAGGAAGGTTACTATAAGGACAATTAGAGGGAGAAGGGGTATGAATAACAATTTGCATCAATCGATGTCATATCTGAAATTTTGTTTATATTATTTTTCTATTATGTACAAATTTATATATGAATATATGAATGAATGAATGAATGAATGAATGAATGAATGAATGAATGAATTAATGAATTAATTAATTAATTAATTATTTTATTTTCGTGTCCGGACATTTAAATGACCCATCCCTCATGGGATTACACAGACACATAAATTACATCAAAGTATAACATTCCGGTGTGTAAACCACCTACTTCCAGCTACAAGTAATAATAACGATAATAAGCAGCAACAAATAATAATAATAAATACAATTAAAATTAAAATGAAAACAAAATAAAATAAAATATCCCACACTAGAAAATGAACAAAAAATAAAAAAAAAATACAAAAAAATACACCCACAGAAATACCGACCCACACGCACACAGCCCCCCCATACCCAGGTCCATAATTAGATCATATCATAACTCACTCCACAACAGCCAATACCAGCCCTTACAGACAATTGAACCAATCCATACAATAATACAGTTTTTCTCAATCACTTTGGTACATTTTTCCAATCATTCTTGCAATTTGCAGAAGATCAAGTGCATTTCTCAAAACAGTTTGAACAAATAGCAAAACACTGTGGATCACCTGCAAAAGCCAGTCTCTTGCTCAAAATCCTTAGTCCATCCCTCAAAAGCAAGTTTTTGTGTCAATATACTTGTCAGTGCCATCAGAATGTTTAATCATTGTGTCATTGTATACAGATAAGACAGTCAAATTCATTAGTCATGTTGGCAATTGAAGGCACTTTGAAGGGACATGTTGATGTAAAATGTGGTTTAGGTGTGATGACAAGTGTTGTACATTTGACCTCATATAATGTATACGTGTAAGATTGATTGGAAAAGACAAGATTCACATTTACAGAATGACTTCTTCATTGGCAAACATTGACATTGCAGTCCGTAAAGAAAAAAAAAAGACAGCACTGCACATAACACCTGTTCTCTCTGCGGAAAGTTTGAATAATTGAGGACACAGTTGTTCTGCCAACATTTGGCTGCACCCTTCTCCCCGCTTCAGCCATAGTCAGCCCATGATTCAAAACATGGTCTACAAGTGTTACTCTGATTTCATCAGGAACATGCATGTGTCCGCCTCTTCTGCCTCTTCCTCTTCCTACTCCTCCACCACGCAGCCTCACCCCTCTTCCTCTCCTTCTTCTTGGCTGTTGTCCTTCCATTGTCAGACATTGTAACTTTCTATTGTGCTCTGGTTACCTATATACTCCCCAGTAGATTGTTCATGAGATGCTCCCTTGAGCTCATTCAGAAAACTGTCGATCATTGGTTGATCAACTCTTTTCATTAGAGAAAGTCTAGATTCACCTGGGAGGAATTTACCAATTTAGATCATATTTACAGACAAATGTCTTATGGAAATGTATATATGCTTGACATGTTATGATGGCTTGGTAAATCATTTTGCATGTGAAGACTTATATGATGAACTATAGCCTAAATGTTTTTGGGAAAGAGACTATTTGATAGATTCCTATAACAAAGCATTTTGATTAGCATGACAAAAGCAATTGATAATGTACGAAAAAACTGAGAATTGTACACAATCATTTGCATGGATGGACAAAAGCATTTGCAATTTGTTCAATGCAATGAGAAACTGCCTTTTTCATCTGCACAAATGGCATGATGATGTGAAAACTGAACAAGAACTTTTGAGAATTTCAATTCTGATGTGAGAAATGTACCAAACCAATTGAGAAAAACTGTAATATGCAGTCCATGTCACAGAGAAACACACACAAATTGAGGATTTTATCCCATATAAGTTACCTTTCTCCTTCTATCCCAGGCTTTAAATAAAAATTCAGAAAAAACAAAAATATTTTCAAAAAGATATTCAATTAAATAAATAATTTAATTAATATATATTGCGACTGTGAGCTAATAGTGGAATATGAACATGTTGTTTGGGATTGTTCTTTTGTAAATACTGTTTACCAATCACTTATGTGGTAATTGTCTGAAATAAATTAATTCATTCATTCATGTATTAATTTTTAGTAATTGTCGCTATCAGACTGATACCAATGCTTCTACCAAATCCACAGACCATGTGTCCTGACGTGTTCAGAGGTCCGTGGGGAGGAAGCCACTGCAGGGACTCTCCTGTACAGACCATTAGAGAGTGTAGCTGCGCTCAAGGTACACAAACACACACACAACATATGTCAAAGGAGATTATAGTCATAAGATAACTAATTTATTAGAACCCGAAGGTATGAATACCCTTCACAAAGACAGAAAACGCTTAATTGTTGCCATGGAAGCTAAGAAACCTCCCAGTATGGAGGATTTTTTGTGCCAAAATTAAATAAATAAATACATCATTAATTAATTAAAATGGGAATGAAATATATTATTAATTAATTAAATGTGTCATTAATTAATTACAATTAGAATGAAATATGTAATTAATTAATTAAAATACAATTCATTTTAAGTAAAAATATATATTTATTATTTCAGTATTTAATTAATTAATGACACATTAAATTAATGATTTCGTGTTGCGTGTGAATCATGAAATGTAAAACTGCATTTAATTAATTAATGACATATTTCATTCTAATTTTAATTAATTAATGACACATTTCATTAATTAATGATATATTTCATTCCCAATTTAATGAATTAATTATGTATTTATTTATTTAATTTTGGCACAAAAAATCCTCCATATCCCAGAGCTATTAGAACTGCATTTGTTATTTGTTGGTCAGATGTGAAAACACATTCAACAATCAGTGTGTTTCTTTCTTCTTTTTATACAACATGTGTATACTATTACTGTCAAAACTGTCAAAAAGAGTTGTTTTTGTTATTTTTTATTTCATAGGTCATTGTGTTGCAAACGAACAATATATTGCACAGCTCAAAGAGACATTTGCTACTAGTCTTCCAAGCAGAATCGCTGCTTTTTTTGCAGAGCCTATTCAGGTATTGTAGTATGTTGTGGGGGACTGACTTCATTGAATCTAACTTTCCATTTATGCTGTTTTTCTCATGTTCAGCCTGACTTGTTAATTGCAACTGAACCACAGGAACGTGAAAGCTTTCA